>NC_053025.1:506759491-506995632 GCF_003073215.2 Triticum urartu
TCTTAATTTCTTCGTATAAAGTATGCAGTATAACACTAGCACTAGCACCCATATCACATAAGCCATGATAACAATGATCTCCTATTTTAACAGAAATAACAGGCACGCCTACCACAGGTCTATGTTTATCTTTAGCACAAGGTTTAGCAATTCTAGCAGTTTCACCTTCGAACTGAATAACATGCCCATCAATATTATCAGACAAGAGATCTTTAACAATAGCAATATTAGGTTCTACTTTAACTTGCTCAGGAGGTGTATAAGTTCTAATATTGCTTTTACGAACAACAGTTGAAGCTTTAGCATGATCCTTTATTATAACAGGGAAAGGTGGTTTCTCAATATAAGAAGTAGGAACAACAGGATCATTATCAGTGACAGTCTTTTCTTCAACTTTAATAGGTGCAACTACTTTTACTTCTATGGGAGGATGATATTTAAACCACTTCTCCTTAGGGAGATCAACATAAGTAGCAAAATATTCACAGAAAGAGGCTACTATCTCAGAGTCAAGTCCATATTTAGTGCTAAACTTATGGAAAATATCGGTATCCATAAAAGATTTAACACAATCAAACTTAGGTGTCATACCTGACTCCTTACCTTCGTCGAGGTCCCAATATTCAGAGTTGCGTTTAATTCTATCCAATAAATTCCATCTGAATTCAATAGTCTTCATCATAAAAGAGCCAGCACAAGAAGTATCGAGCATGGTGCAATTGTTTTCAGAAAGCCGAGCATAAAAACTTTGCATAATTATTTCTCTTGAGAGCTCATGATTGGGGCATGAATATAACATTGATTTAAGCCTCCCCAAGCTTGAGCGATGCTTTCTCCTTCGCGAGGCCAGAAATTATATATATAATTGCGATCACGATGAACAAGATGCATAGGGTAATACTTTTGATGAAATTCCAACTTCAATCTTTTATAGTCCCACTATCTCATATCATCACATAGCCTATACCATATCAATGCGTCTCCCTTCAAATATAAAGGGAATACCTTCTTTTTAGCAACATCATCGGGTATACCTGCAAGCTTAAATAATCCACAAACTTCATCCACATATATTAAGTGCTCATCAGAATGCTTCGTTCCATCTCCTATAAAAGGATTAGCTAGCAGTTTTTCTATCATACCCGAAGGATACTCATAAGGAATTTCATTTTCAATAGGTTCAGTAGGTTGAGGAGCAACTCTTTGCTCTACTGGACGGGGTGAAGATACCCCGAACAAGCCCCTCAGAGAATTACTTTCCATAGTAACAAGTGGCAGTAAATTTCAGCATACTATATAAATTTTTCCTTACCAAATTCCACCTACCAAAGGCGCTACACTCCCCGGCAACGGCGCCAGAAAAGAGTCTAGATGATCCACAAGTATCGGGGATCTATCGTAGTCCTTTCGATAAGTAAGAGTGTCGAACCCAACGAGGAGCAGAAGGAAATGATAAGCGGTTTTCAGCAAGGTATTCTCTGCAAGTACTGAAATAAGTGGTAACAGATAGTTTTGAGACGGGATAAATTGTAACGAGCAACAAGTAACAAAAGTAAATAAAGTGCAGCAAGATGGCCCAATCCTTTTGTAGCAAAGGACAAGCCGGAACAAACTCTTATAATAGGAAAAGCGCTCCCGAGGACACATGGGAATATCGTCAAGCTAGTTTTCATCACTTTCATATGATTCGCGTTCGATACTTTGATAATTTGATATGTGGGTGGACCGGTGCTTGGGTGCTGTTCTTACTTGAACAAGCATCCCACTTATGATTAACCTCTATTGCAAGCATCCGCAACTACAACAAAAGTATTAAGGTAAACCTAACCATAGCATGAAACATATGGATCCAAATCAGCCCCTTACGAAGCAACGCATAAACTAGGGTTTAAGCTTCTGTCACTCTAGCAACCCATCATCTACTTATTACTTCCAAATGCCTTCCTCTAGGACCAAATAATGGTGAAGTGTTATGTAGTCGACGTTCACATAACACCACTAGAGGCTAGACAACATACATCTTATCAAAATATCAAACGAATACCAAATTCACATGACTACTCATAGCAAGACTTCTCCCTTGTCCTCAGGAACGTATGTAATTACTCACAAAGCATATTCATGTTCATAATCAGAGGGGTAATAATATGCATATAGGATCTGAACATATGATCTTCCACCAATTAAACCAACTAGCATCAACTACAAGGAGTAATCAACATTACTAGCACCCTACTAGCACCAATCCCGGACTTTGAGACAAGAATTGGATACAAGAGATGAACTATGGTTTGGAGATGAGATGGTGCTGGTGAAGATGTTGATGGAGATTGCCCTCTCTCGATGAAAGGAGCGTTGGTGATGACGATGGTGATGATTTCCCCCTCCGGGAGGGAAGTTTCCCCGGCAGAACAGCTCTGCCGGAGCTCTAGATTGGATCTGCCAAGGTTCCGCCTCGTGGCGGCGGAGTCTCATCCCGAAAAGTTCCTTCTTATTTTTTTCTCATCGAAAGACCTCATATAGGAGAAGATGGGCATCAGAGAGCCACCAGGGGCCCATGAGGTAGGGGGGCGCGCCCTGGGGGGCGGGGCGCCCCCCACCCTCGTGAGAAGGGTGTGGGCCCCCTGGCCTTCATGTTTGGCGTGGATTTTTCTTTATTTATTTTAAGACGTTCCGTGGAGTTTCAGGACTTTTGGAGTTGCGCAGAATAGGTCTCTAATATTTGCTCCTTTTCCAGACCAGAATTCCAGCTGCCGACATTCTCCCTCCTTGTGTAAACCTTGTAAAATAAGAGAGAATAGCCATAAGTATTGTGACATAAAGTGAAATAACAGTCCATAATGCGATAAATATTGATATAAAAGCATGATGCAAAATGGACGTATCATTATGAAAGAATAATGGGTGGGTATTCCGGGAGAACGGGCCTTACAAGGTTGGCTATCTGGCAGAGAACATCAGGGATGGTGGGGGAAAGTAACTCTCGAATTGAAACGTTAGAAAATATTGAGAGAAAAGTAAGAAGGTATCATGAGAAGTTTCGAGTGGCCGGCAATCGTTCGATGCGTGAAACAGAGTGTGAAAGAGGTTCGGGGCAACGAAAATGATATTGTATCTGGTACCATAATAGATCATCTCTTGGAAGGGGGCTCATGATCTACAAACGAAGCCAAGAGTGAGGACTAACTTGGGAACAGGAGTGTACAGGAGAGTCAGGTTTCGATCCTATGGAACTATGGGTTATGGGCCCACCATGTGGGTTAAAGTAGGAGGGCACTGACATCTTGCATGGTCATGATAGCAAGGCATCATGATAGCCAGGCATGTGATAGAAGAGACTATCGGTTATGTTGGCAACAACGTTGGTATCAAGGGCGAGGGACGAAGAGAACCATTTTCCTGCTCCTTGAAACGAGGCGGACCTGTAGGCAAAGTTCTTGTCCATCGGTGGTTACCGGAATGTCATCAACAATAGTAACAGGGTCTTGCTGACAGAATTGTACACTCAGGAGTTTACCTAAGCAGGAGAATATTACTGCTTAGATCATATAGAACACCAGGAAGGTCAAACAAACCAATGGAAAGGAAAATGTGATCATCAGGTTAAATGATACGTCTCCGTCGTATCTATAATTTTTGATTGTTCCATGCCAATATTCTACAACTTTCATATACTTTTGGCAACTTTTTGTACTATTTTTGCGACTAACATATTGATCCAGTGCCCAGTGCCAGTTCCTGTTTGTTGCATGTTTTTTGTTTCGTAGAATATCCATATCAGACGGAGTCCAAACGGGATAAAAACTGATGGAGTTTTTTTGGAATATATATGATTTTTGGGAAGAAAAATCCACGCGAGACGATGCCCGAGGGGGCCACGAGGCAGGGGGCGCGCCCCTGACCCTCATGGCCACCCCGTAAGGAGGTTGATGCCCTTCTTTCGCCGCAAGAAAGCTAATATCCGGATAGAGATCGTGTTAAAATTTCAGCCCAATCGGAGTTACGGATCTCCGGGAATATAAGAAACGGTGAAAGGGAAGAATCTGAGAACGCAGAAACATAGAGAGACAGAGAGACCGATCCAATCTCGGAGGGGCTCTCGCCCCTCCCACGCCATGGAGACCAAGGACCAGAGGGGAAACCCTTCTCCCATCTAGGGAGGAGGTTAAGGAAGAAGAAGAAGGATGGGGTCTCTCTCCCCCTCGCTTCCGGTGGCACCGGAGTGCCACCGGGGGCCATTATCATCACCGCAATCTTCACCAACAACTTCACCGCCATCATCATCAACTCTTCCCCCCTATATGCAGCGGTGTAACCTCTCTCTTACCCGCTGTAATCTCTACTTAAACATGGTGCTCAATGCTATATATTATTTCCCAATGATGTATGGCTATTCCTATGATGTTTGAGTAGATTCGTTATGTCCTATGGGTTATTTGATGATCGTGATTGATTTGAGTTGCATGTTTTATTATTGGTGCTGTCCTATGGTGCTCTCCGTGTCGCGTAAGCATGAGGGATCCCCGCCGTAGGGTGTTGCAATACGTTCATGATTCGCTTATAGTGGGTTGCGTGAGTGACTAAAACACAAACCCGAGTAAGGGGGTTGTTGCGTATGGGATAAAGAGGACTTGATGCTTTAATGCTATGGTTGGGTTTTACCTTAATGATCTTTAGTAGTTGCGGATGCTTGCTAGAGTTCCAATCATAAGTGCATATGATCCAAGTAGAGAAAGTATGTTAGCTTATGCCTCTCCCTCATATAAAATTGCAATAATGATTACCGGTCTAGTTATCGATTGCCTAGGGACAAATAAATTTCTCGTAACAACAAGCTCTCTACTAAAACTAACTTAGTTGTGTCTTTATCTAAACAGCCCCTACTTTTTATTTACGCAATCTTTATTATCTTGCAAACCTATCCAACAACACCTACAAAGTACTTCTAGTTTCATACTTGTTCTAGGTAAAGCGAACATCAAGCGTGCGTAGAGTTGTATTGGTGGTCGATAGAACTTGAGGGAATATTTGTTCCGACTTTAGCTCCTCGTTGGGTTCGACACTCTTACTTATCAAAAACTATTGCGATCCCCTATACTTGTGGGTTATCAATACCTTTTTCTGGCGCCGTTGCCGGGGAGCAATAGCGTGGGGTGAATATCCTCATGTGTGCTTGTTTGCTTTATCACTAAGTAATTTTTATTTACTGTTCTTAGTTGTTCTTTATCTTTAGTTATGGATATGGAACATGAAATACCAAAAAAATTAGGTGTACTTTCTGCTCATGGAGATGGGGAACCTCCTAAAACCCTCGATGCTGGTTATGTGAAAGATATTATGTACTACTTTAATAATCCTGAGAAAAACCCATTCAATTATGTAATGGGAGTAACATTGGATCAACGTGAATACTTTAGGGATTACTGCTTGACACAAAAAGGGAAACTATTATGGGATCAAATTCATATATTGAATTGGTATGCTAGGCAACTATGCTTGAGATATGATTATACTTGTTGCTCTAGGATGAAGGCTCCACACCTTCCCCTTTCATGCGAATTTAATGATAATAAAACCTTAGCTTCTTATGCTAATGGTATATATGATTACTATGATGTGGAACAAATAGAAGAATTTGTTGCTTTTATGGGTGCTTATGAAACTGAATCTATGTTTAAAGAGTTTGAAGACTCTGATGATTCGGTTTATAGACCTGAACATTTAGCTATCCTTAAATATTGTTATGAGAATTATGAATACAATTACAATATTAATGCACTTATTGAGAAAGTCTCCGCTGTCCAAGAAGAGACTAATATTTTGCAGGAGTCTATGGAAGAAGAAATTGATGAAACTGTGAGCTCATTGGATGAAAAAGATGAGGAGGAGAGCGAAGAACAAAAGGAGGAAGAGCGGATTGATCACCCGTGCCCACCTTCTAATGAGAGTAACTCTTCAACTCATACATTGTTTAATTCCCCTTCATGCTTACCGAATGATGGATGCTATGATAATTGCTATGATCCCATTGATTCTTTTGAAATATCCCTTTTTGATGATGCTTGCTATGCTTGTGGCCAAGATGCCAATATGAATTATGCTTATGGAGATGAACTTGCTATAGTTCCTTATGTTAAACATGAAATTGTTGCTATTCCACCCACGCATGATAGTCCTATAATCTTTTTGAATTCTCCCGACTACACTATATCGGAGAAGTTTGCCCTTATTAAGGATTACATTGATGGGTTGCGTTTTACTACTACACATGATGATTTTGATGGATATAATATGCATGTTCTTGCTGCTCCTACTTGCAATTATTATGAGAGAGGAACTATATCTCCACCTCTCTATGTTCCCCACATGATAAAATTGCAAGAAACCATTTATACTATGCATTGGCCTTTACTATGTGTGCATGAATTGTTCTTTTATGACATGTCGATGCATAGGAAGAGAGTTAGACTTCGTTGTTGCATGATATATGTTACTTTGTTCTCACTACTAAATTACAAATCATTGTTAATTAAAATTGGCTTTGATATACCTTGGGATCCGGGTGGATTCATTACTTGAGCACTATATGCCTAGCTTAATGGCTTTAAAGAAAGCGCTGCCAGGGAGACAACCCAGAAGTTTTAGAGAGTCATTTATTTCTGTTGAGTGCTTTTATATAGTTTAAAAACAACAAAAATAAAGAGGGGAACCCAAAACTTTTTCAAAAAGGAAAGTGAAAGTGAGAAAGACAAGCATTGTTGAAGTGGGAGACCTCCTTGAACTTTGTTCATGCTCACTGAAACTTTGTGAATCTTAATTACAGAAACTTTTCAACAAAAATAATTATCCCCTTGTACAATTCCATTGTATTATAAAAATAATGTGCCAAGGTTTGCCTTTAGGATGTTTACAAAGCTTGTTGGTTTGTGTAGTGCAGGACAGAAACTTTTGCTATAGTGCACGATTTTACATTTTTAGCTGGTATGTCAAATGGTTCTGATTCTTTTTGGAATGTCTTTATATACAATTTTTTTATTTTTCCTAATTTTGGCAGAATTTTTAAAGTATCAGAAGTATGGTGAATGTTCAGATTGTTACATACTATTCTGTTTTAGACAGATTCTGTTTTTGATGCATAGTTTGCTTGTTTTGATGAAACTATCAATTTATATTAGTGGATTAAGCCATGAAAAAGTTATATTACAGTATACACAATGCAAAAACAAAATATGAATTGGTTTGCAACAGTACTTAGAGTAGTGATTTGCTTTATTATACTAACGGATCTTACCAAGTTTTCTGTTGAAGTTTTGTGTGGATGAAGTGTTCGATGATCGAGAAGGTCTCGATGTGAGAAGAAGGAAGAGAGGCAAGAGCTCAAGCTTGGGGATGCCCGAGGCACCCCAAGTAAATATTCAAGGATACTCAAGCGTCTAAGCTTGGGGATGCCCCGGAAGGCATCCCCTCTTTCTTCAACAAGTATCGGTATGTTTTCGGATTCGTTTCGTTCATGCGATATGTGCAATCTTGGAGCGTCTTTTGCATTTAGTTTTCATTTTTATTTTATGCACCATGCTGGTATGAGATAGTCCTTGGTTGATTTATAGAATGCTCTATGCACTTCACTTATATCTTTTGAGTATGGCTTTATAGAATGCTTCATGTGCTTCACTTATATCATTTGAAGTTTGGATTGCCTGTTTCTCTTTACATAGAAAACCGCCATTTGTAGAATGCTCTTTTGCTTCACTTATATTTGTTAGAGCATGGGCATATCTTTTGTAGAAAGAATTAAACTCTCTTGCTTCACTTATATCTATTTATAGAGATGACAGGAATTGGTCATTCACATGGTTAGTCATAAAATCCTACATAAAACTTGTAGATCGCTGAACATGATATGTTTGATTCTTTGCAATATTTTTGAGATATAAATATGGTGATATTAGAGTCATGCTAATGGGTAGTTGTGGATTGTAGAAATACTTGTGTTGAAGTTTGTGATTCTCGTAGCATGCACGTATGGTGAATCGTTATGTAACGTAGTCGGAGCATGATTTATTTATTGATTGTCTTCCTTATGAGTGGCGGTCGGGGACGAGCGATGGTCTTTTCCTGCCAATCTATCCCCCTAGGAGCATGCGCGTAGTACTTTGTTTCGATTACTAATAGATTTTTGCAATAAGTATGTGAGTTCTTTATGACTAATGTTGTGTCCATGGATTATACACACTCTCACCCTTCCACCATTGCTAGCCTCTCTAGTACCACGCAACTTTCGCCGGTACCATAAACCCACCATAGACCTTCCTCAAAACAGCTACCATACCTACCTATTATGGCATTTCCATAGCCATTTCGAGATATATTGCCATGCAACTTCCATCATCATCATATACATGACTTGAGCATTCATTGTCATATTGCTTTGCATGATCGTAAGATAGCTAGCATGATGTTTTCATGGCTTGTCCGTTTTTTGATGTCATTGCTACGCTAGATCATTGCACATCCCGGTACACCGCCGGAGGCATTCATATAGAGTCATATCTTTGTTCTAGTACCGAGTTGTAATATTGAGCTGTAAGTAAATAAAAGTGTGATGATCATCATTATTAGAGCATTGCCCCAGTGAGGAAAGGATGATGATGACTATGATTCCCCCACAAGTCGAGATGAGACTCCGGACGGAAAAAAAGAAGAAGAGAAAGGCCAAAAAAGAGAAGGCCCAAAAAAATAGAAAAAAAGAAAATAAAAAAATGAGAGAAAAAGAGAGAAGGGGCAATGTTACTATCCTTTTACCACACTTGTGCTTCAGAGTAGCACCATGTTCTTCGTATAGAGAGACTCTTGAGTTATCACTTTCATATACTAGTGGGAATTTTCATTATAGAACTTGGCTTGCATATTCCGATGATGGGCTTCCTCAAATGCCCGAGGTCTTCATGAGCAAGCAAGTTGGATGCACACCCACTTAGTTTTCAGTCTAAGCTTTCATACACTTATAGCTCTTAGTGCATCCATTGCATGGAAATCCCTACTCACTCACATTGATATCTATTGATGGGCATCTCCATAGCCTGTTGATACGCCTAGTTGATGTGAGACTATCTTCTCCTTTTTATGTTCTCCTTTTTATCTTCTCCACAACCACCATTCTATTCCACCTATAGTGCTATGTCCATGGCTCACGCTCATGTATTGCGTGAAAGTTGAAAAGGTTTGAGAACGTCAAAAGTATGAAACAATTGCTTGGCTTGTCATCGGGGTTGTGCATGATGTGAATATTTTGTGTGGTGAAGATGGAGCATAGCCAGACTATATGATTTTGTAGGGATAGCTTTCTTTGGCCTTGTTATTTTGAAAAAAACATGATTGCTTTATTAGTGGGCTTGAAGGATTATTGTTTTATGTCAAATGATAGACTATTGCTTTGAATCACTCGTGTCTTAATATTCATGCCATGATTAGATATGTGATCAAGATTATGCTAGGTAGCATTCCACATCAAAAATTATTTTTTTATCATATACCTACTCGAGGACGAGCATGAATTAAGCTTGGGGATGCTAATACGTCTCCGTCATATCTATAATTTTTGATTATTCCATGCCAATATTCTACAAATTTCATATACTTTTGGCAACTTTTTATACTATTTTTGGGACTAACATATTGATCCAGTGCCCAGTGCCAGTTCATGTTTGTTGCATGTTTTTGTTTCGCGGAATATCCATATCAAACGGAGTCCAAACGGGATAAAACCTGACGGAGATTTTTTTGGAATATATATGATTTTTGGGAAGAAAAATCCACGCGAGACGATGCCCGAGGGGGGCACGAGGCAGGGGGCGCGCCCTAGGGGGGCAGGCACACCCCTGACCCTCGTGGCCACCCCGTAAGGCGGTTGATTCCCTTCTTTCTCTGCAAGAAAGCTAATATCCGGATAGAGATCGTGTTAAAATTTCAGCCCAATCGGAGTTACGGATCTCCGGGAATATAAGAAACGGTGAAAGGGAAGAACTGAGAACGCAGAAACAGAGAGAGACAGAGAGACAGATCCAATCTCGGAGGGGCTCTCGCCCCTCCCACGCCATGGAGACCGAGGACCAGAGGGGAAACCCTTCTCCCATCTAGGGAGGAGGTCAAGGAAGAAGAAGAAGGAGGGGGGCTCTCTCCCCCTCACTTCCGGTGGCACCGGAGTGCCATCGGGGGCCATCATCATCACCGCAATCTTCACCAACAACTTCACCGCCATCATCATCAATTCTTCCCCTCTATATGCAGCGGTGTAACCTCTCTCTTACCCGCTGTAATCTCTACTTAAACATGGTGCTCAACGCTATATATTATTTCCCAATGATGTATGGCTATCCTATGATGTTTGAGTAGATCCGTTTTGTCCTATGGGTTATTTGATGATCGTGATTGATTTGAGTTGCATGTTTTATTATTGGTGCTGTCCTATGGTGCTCTCCGTGGCACGCAAGCATGAGGGATCCCTGCTGTAGGGTGTTGCAATACGTTCATGATTCGCTTATAGTGGGTTGCATGAGTGACTGAAACACAAACCCGGGTAAGGGGGTTGTTGCGTATGGGATAAAGAGGACTTGATGCTTTAATGCTATGGTTGGGTTTTACCTTAATGATCTTTAGTAGTTGCGGATGCTTTCTAGAGTTCCAATCATAAGCGCATATGATCCAAGTAGAGAAAGTATGTTAGCTTATGCCTCTCCTTTATATAAAATTGCAATAATGATTACCGGTCTAGTTATCGATTGCCTAGGGACAAATAACTTTCTTGTAACAACAAGCTCTCTACTAAAACTAACTTAGTTGTGTCTTTATCTAAACACCCCTACTTTTTATTTATGTAATCTTTATTATCTTGCAAACCTATCCAACAACACCTACAAAGTACTTCTAGTTTCATACTTGTTCTAGGTAAAGCGAACATCAAGCGTGCGTAGAGTTGTATCGGTGGTTGATAGAACTTGAGGGAATATTTGTTCTGCCTTTAGCTCCTCGTTGGGTTCGACACTCGTACTTATCAAAAACTTTTGCGATCCCCTATACTTGTGGGTTATCATTAAACAGAACAATGGAAAGGAAAAATGTGTTTAAACACATATTTCAGGGGTATAACCTTCCCAAGGACAAGCAGAGCATGATATCCATGATTGGATATAAGGTAGAAAACTCTTTAGGTAAGGTGAGAGAAATTTCATGACATTACCCATACAATGGTGTTTGGATAATTGGGCAAGTAACATTTAGCATTGGGCTTCAAATGTTCTTTGTTGAAAATTGGAGTACCATAGGCATGCTTTGAGATAGCATTGACATGGTCACTGGGCATAGATCAGACTTTGGATACACAAAGGATCCATCAGGAACAACTTATAGAATAATTCTTACAATTTCCTCATGGAAGAAGGGTTTAACCTTGCTAAAAGGAAACTATAACAATAGGTCCTACGGCCAGGTGTGCTAGGCATGACATCACCTTACCGGTTATACTAAGACCATTGTTATAACTCTTGGAAATATGCTCCAACCATCATATCTGACCGAGATTCAGATCTGATCGGTGTTAGGATACCTCAGAATCAAGATGCCTGAGAAGAAAAGGTGCAACACAAATTGTCAAGATGACATTGTAAGATCCTCGGGAGATGAACTATGGAAGCGAGTTTCGAAACAAGAGTTCATCATTAAATCAAGGAGAGGGTGAGGAGGTGAATGATGGACTCAGCGCCAACTCATTGAGATTTTGAAAAGATGGATTTCCACACGTATGTGATCGTGAGGATAACATTTGTCGGATCAAATGGTATAATGATGTACGCTCGAGGAAAACATACACAATTTAACAATGATAGAAGGGTGCACCTTGAAATCTGGACTGGGTAGCACGATCAATGTTTGAATGATGATTCAATAAGCAATAGACTTAGAATGAAACTATCGATCGTTAACTTCAAATCGATAGGGTTGCTAGAAGGGTAGAATCCAAATAGTACCGTTCACCTGTTGGTGTCCCGGTTAGAATTGACACGGGGCCAAGAATTAATGGTGATGATGAGAAGTATCACTATTCCAAGAATTCTTAAGAGGTGGAGCAATCCTCCAACATCCTTACATATGAGACAGTAACACTTCAAGGTAGGACATAATACAAGCTGGATAGCAAGTTGCATCCATAACATGAACAAGTTTGTGATAAAAAGGAAGGTAAGGATGTTGTCGATGATAACGCAATACTTCGAGGGGAAAGGATGGTATTTCTCATCATGAAGTCGACTGATATCCTAGAAGAGCTCAGAATGTTGATGATGATCACGACACATTTGTCGAGAGATTTCATGAAGATGTAATCGATCGGCGATGACATCAAGTCAAATGATGATGAAGTGAAAGGCTATGGAACCAAGGGTACGACATAAACTCGAAATCAAGTTTGATGTTCAAGGAGAAATGATATGACAAGGAAGTTCGACGTAAGAATAGCTTATCGTCAAAAATTGTGCTCCGAGAAGAAGGACCAGGTAGCACAATTAAAATTTAACATGATAATGATATAGCCGATCGGGCTAGGAATGACTTGAAGGATTATTAAATTCATAAGCACGAAAATTACTTAGTTAATGAATTGGATTACGGACTCGATTCACTATCGGTGTCCCTGAGTGTCTAACAACTCAGAACCCGGGGAAAAATTGGAATCGATGATAAATAATAGTTGATGAAGAACTCATAAGAAGTTATGTAGTTCCGTGATATTCTCGAGATACCTGAGGGTATACTCGAAGGTAGAGCATAATAGAGGTTGGATAGATGTATTGACCTGCAAAAGACAAGTACTTCAACTTGTCCGGGAAATGGGATCAAGGAAGAATAATATGGTCAGAACCATAGCTGCAGGGGATCCAATTTAATGACACTGAAAGAATTACCCAAATGATTAAATATTTTGCAAGAAGCTTCCATGATAAGTTCCACATCGGGTCCATGGGCATGAACACAAGTTCAAGGTAGACTCCCACTTCTTCAATGTATAACCTTCCATTCACCTCTCGCTTTTTGAAAATGACATTAGTTGTTGAAAGTTTTACCTGGTGCAATACCAGATAAGTATGACCCATGAAATGTTTCAGGTTCACATAGATTAAGGAAGGCATAGGTTCAACCCATCGGGGCATCAAATAAACATATACCACAAACTTCAGGAGTAAATAATACAAGCTCAAAAGTAGAGCATGGTTGATAAAGCAAAGGATACAATTTACCAAAGGCATATATACCCGTGAAAAGGCTCACAAGGCTATTGAATATGAAGGACACTGTCGGACAAAATCCAACAAGGAACTGGTGGTCCTCAAGGAATCTAGTGTGAGCATCGGTACTGAACCAGAGTAAGAAAGAATGCAAGGACATTCGATTATAGAAGCATCTGACTTATTCAAAGCTCGAATGCAAAAAGAATTAGGATTTCCAAATCAAGGGATCAGAGGAAAACGTTTGGATCGAAAATGAATAAGCTCAATAGACTTAGAAGCACAACCAACCAAGGCATTGATTGGTCATGAACCAGCTCATATCCAAATGACGTCTGAGCCGGAAGGATGAATTCTAGGATCTGATTGAGGATTGCAAGTATCCACACACATGTTGAATCAACAGGATTAGAATGAGAATCACAAAGGATTTTAATGAACATTGCTAGACAAATGGAATTAACCAGAATGCAAGTATGCAAGAATTCCATAAGCAATAGGCTGTAGAGGATTTTTAGAAGATCAAATAGTATTTCGAAGAATTTTGTGAAACACATGAACAACTTGTGATGAGCGGATACTTGGTATGTGCGAGGAATTATCCGTAGGGGTGTTAATGCGGAAAAGGGCTGCAAAGCGGTGGCCACAAAGGATACTCAGAATATCGGAGAATTTTTCAGGGTATCAAGTAATAACAAGAGCAGCTGAGAATAAAAGTAATATCGACAAGTGTATGTATTTATCCATAGGGAAATATCGATGGTAGGGGATTACAAAAGCGACGGGCACAAATCTCGAGAGAACATCAGAGAGTATCTTTGAAATCTTCTCGTGAAGCAGGCGATCATCTGTGATAAGGGGCTCTCCGGGAGGAAGTAGTTACTAGAACCTAGAGTCAGAGTTAGTAAATTCATTTTAACCCGAATAGAAGAGAGATCAGAGTCCCAGAGTACAGATTGAGGAGTAAAAGATCCTAATACCCCAAATGGCGACGTGGGCCCGTAAGATACACAGCCATGTTAGTAAAAGATTTGTAATGTCTAGACTCGACTTCGGCCAAGGAGTGTGGAAGGGAGATTCCTACAGGCAGTCGGCTTTGATACCAAATTGTGATGCCCCCAATTCAATTGTACACTAATCATACACGCAAACATGTACGATCAAGATCAGGGACTCACGGGAGATATCACAACACAACTCTAAAAATAAAATAAGTCATACAAGCATCATATTACAAGCCAGGGGCCTTGAGGGCTCGAATACAAGAGCTCGATCATAGACGAGTCAGCGGAAGCAATAATATATTAGTACAGACATAAGTTAAACAAGTTTGCCTTAAGAAGGCTAGCACAAACTGGGATACATATCGAAAGAGGCGCAGGCCTCCTGCCTGGGATCCTCCTAAACTACTCCTGGTCCTCATCAGCGGCCTGCACGTAGTAGTAGGCACCTCCAGTGTAGTAGGAGTCGCCGTCGACGATGGCATCTGGCTCCTAGACTCCATCGTCTGGTCGCAAAAATCGGGTATAGAAAGGGGGGAAAGGGGGAACAAAGCAACCATGAGTACTCATCCAAAGTACTCACAAGCAAGGAGCTACACTAC
The DNA here is from genome assembly GCF_003073215.2 of Triticum urartu. Classification (NCBI taxonomy): domain Eukaryota; kingdom Viridiplantae; phylum Streptophyta; class Magnoliopsida; order Poales; family Poaceae; genus Triticum; species Triticum urartu. Next base: position 506,774,372 of record NC_053025.1, read on the forward strand.
ATATGTATGCATTGGTATCAAATGGAAAAGGGTAGCATATGAGGACTAAACTACAGAATGCCAGAATAAGAAGGGGATAGCTAGTCCTATCAAAGACTATGCTTCTGGCAGCCTCCATCTTGAAGCAGTAGAAGAGAGTAGATGGTAAGATCACCAAGTATCATTGCATAGCATAATCCTACCCGGCGATCCTCCCCTCGTCACCCTGTTAGAGAGCGATCACCGGGTTGTATCTGGCACTTGGAAGGGTGTGTTTTAGTAAGTATCCGGTTCTAGTTGTCATAAGGTCAAGGTACAACTCCGGGTCATCCTTTTATCGAGGGACACGACTATTCGAATAGATAAACTTCCCTGCAGGGGTGCACCACATTTCCCAACACGCTCGACCCCCTTTGGCTGGACACACTTTGTTGGGTCATGCCCGGCCTCGGAAGATCAACACGTCGTAGCCCCACCTAGGCATAATAGAGAGGTCAGTACGCCGGTCTAAATCCTATGGCACAGGGGTCTGGGCCCATCGCCCATTGCACACCTTCACGTTGCGTACGCGGCCGGCGAGCAGACCTAGCCTCCCTTATACAAGAGCAGGTGTTCCAGTCAAACCCGCCGCGCGCCGCTCAGCCGCTGACGTCAATAAGGCTTCGGCTGATACCACGACGTCGAGTGCCCATAACTGTTCCCGCGTAGTTGGTTAGTGCGTATAGGCCAATGGCCAGACTCAGATCAAATACCCATATCTCGTTAAGCGTGTTATTTTGAAATAACTACGGACACCGACCAGGGCCAGGCCCACCTCTCTCCTAGGCGGTCTCAACCTGCCCTGTCGCTTCGCCACAAAGGTTCACTCAGAGGGCCGTCGGGACAACGTCCTTTCGGACCCAATCTGTGAATCACTCGCGGGTACTCTACGAGCCGACCCGTCTTTAGTCACCACAATTATCATATATTATGTATAAGTATATACCCGTGATCACCTCCCGTGTGATCACGGCTCGATAGTATAGCATGGCAGACGGACAAGGATGTAGCACCACTGATGATAAACTAGCATCCTATACTAAGCATTTAGGATTGCAGGTAAGGTATCAATAACTGGAGCAACGATGACAGGCTATGCATCAAGATAGGTTTAATAGAAAGCAGTAACATGCTACACTACTCTAATGCAAGCGGTAGAGAGAAGAATAGGCGATATCTGGTGATCAAGGGGGGGGGCTTGCCTGGTTGCTCTGGCAAGAAAGAGGGGTCATCAACAGCGTAGTCGATCGGGGCACCAGCAGCGGGGTCAGTCTCATAGTCTATCGGAGAGAAGAGGGGGAAGAAACAATGAATATAATGCAAACAGATGCATAGCGATGCATGACATGACAAGTAGCAGTGCTAGGGGTGCCCTAACGCGGTATGAGGTGATACCGGTGAAGGGGGAAACATCCGGGAAAATATCCCCGGTGTCTCGCGTTTTTGGACAGATGAAACGGAGGGGGAAAGTTGCGTGTTCGCTATGCTAGGGATGCGTGGCGGTCGAACGGGTTGCGTATCCGGATTCATCTCGTCGTTCTGAGCAACTTTCATGTACAAAGTTTTACCATCCGAGCTACGGTTTATTTTATATTAATTTTAAAAGATTTAATCAGTTTTAGGATTTATTTAATTATTTTAAATCAACATTATCCAGAACAGTGCATACTGACGTCAGCAGTCAACAGGGGTGTTGACTGGTCAAACTGACGTGTGGGTCCTGTTCATCATTAACTAGACTAACTAATCATGATTAATTAGTTTAATTAGTTGTTTAGTTTAATTAATCAAAATTAATTAAGTTAATTAATTAAGTTAATAATAATAATAATTATTATTATTTTAATAAAATGTTCTGGGATGGGCCCTGGCTGTCATAGGCCCATAGGCCATAACGGGGCGCGGTTACGGGCTTCGGGGATTCGGGCGCCGCCCGTTTGGCGAAGCCATGTGGGGTAGGGGGTCAGCGCGCGCTAGCCGGCGCCGGGCGCGACAGCGAGGCGCCAGCGGCAGCGGGCGGCGAGAGGCACGACAGCGGCAACGGGACGAAGCAGCGCGGGGGCATGCAGCAACATGAGGGGCGAGGCACGGGTGGAGAGGTGGGGCGGCGCGGCGCGCGGCCGGACGGGGAGGTGGAAGGTGGAGGCCAAGGGCGGTGAGCGAGCGAGGTGGGGCTCATGGCGACGGGCGCGGCGGAGGGCGTCCAACCAAGGCAGGAGTTGCGCCCTGGGCACGCGCGGGCGGCACTCGACGCGGGGAGCGCGCACGTGCAGGCGCACGACGGGGTGAGCAGCCGAGCAGGGCAAGCGCGACAGCGGGAGCAGCATGGGCTGCGGCGGGCGAGGCCAGGTGCGGCGCGGTCGGGGCATGCTCGGGCGAAAGACAAGGCAGGGGAGGGGGCGAGGCCCGTAGAGGCAAGCAGGCACGGGTGGCGATGTGCGCGCGTGCCGGTCAACAGTAAGAGGGAGGAGGGGTGGCGGCTCACTGGGGGCCGTAGGGTTCGGGGCAATGGGGGTCGGGGAGGAGGACGGGGACGACGTGCGGCCGGGCGACGAGGTCTGGTGGCGGGGTGGACAGAGGTGATGGCGTCCGGCGACGGCGTCGGGGCGCCGTGGGCGCCCAGATCCAGAACGGGGCGTCAGGGCATCGAGCGATGTCGGCGACGGCGAGGGGCGACGGAGTGCCGCGGTGGCGCTGAAGGCGGCGTGCGACGTCGAGGGTGAGCCTCTGGATCCAGAAGGGATCAGGCAGAGGAGGGGCGAGGGGAGGGGGGATTCGGGGGGGGGGGGGGGGGGGGGGGGGGGGGGGGGGGGGGGGGGGGGGGGGGGGGGGGGGGGTTGTGCGGTCGTGACCTAGGGTTTGTTGGGCCGGGGGCCCATGGGTGGGGTTCTTTTTCCTTTTCTTTTATGTATTTTATGTTTTAGCTTAGTTTTCTTTTATTTTTGATTTTATAAAATATAGCACTAACCCCTAAATTAGTATTTATAAATACACTACTGTCACATTAAATCGTATACCTAAATAAAATAGTTTAATATTTGTAAAATGAATTTAATTATTTATTTAAGCCACTGTTTTCTTTAATTTAGTGCATTTAATTATTTTACAAAAATTTGATCCTCCACCATAATTACCTATGCATTATTTGACACGTTTAGAGCATTTTAGTTTTAATGTTTGGAAACTTTTATTGTTTGACGTAAATTCAAATTTGAATTTGAATCGGTTTTGAACTAACACGAGATTAACAACAGTAACCATGGTGACATGGCATCATTAACGTGGGATTACTATAGCCTAATTATCCGGGCGTCACAACTTTGTGGATAGTCCCAGACACCCCAAGTCATACTTTCGGCGTCGTTTTAGGATGAGCATCGAGTTGTCCAAACGCATTGTAGAGAAACTGGCGAGTCATGATCAGTTTTTTCAACAAAGGAGGAATGTCGCCGAAGAACTCGGGCATAACACCTTTTCAAAAGGTGACAGCCGCTTTGCGTATGTTGGCATACGGTATTCTAGCTGATGTAGTTGACGACCACCTGGCCATGGGTGAGAGCCAAGTCATCATGTGTGTCAAGCGCTTCATGGTTAGAATCGTGCAAGTGTTTGGTCCGGAATATTTGAGAGCTCCCAATGCTGAAGACGCCGCAAGGCTTTTGGAGATGTATAAAGCTCGTAGGTCCCCAGGTATGGTTGGCTCAATAGATTGCATGCATTGGAGTTGGAAGAACTGTCCTAAGGCATGGCATGGACAATTTCACGGCCAGAAAAAAGGTTTCACTATAATCCTTGAAGCGGTGGCCGATCAGGAGACTTGGATTTCGCATGCTTTTTTTGGAATGCCAAGATCTTTGAATGACATCAATGTCGTTCAACGGTCACCACTCATGAATAGGATTGCAAATGGTGAACTGCCACCAGTGTAGTTTGTAGCAAATGGCCATAGATACAACCATGGCTACTATCTTGCGGATGTCATCTACCCAAAGTGGTAAACATTTGTGAAGCCGTTGAAAAACCGGAAGGTAAGAAAAATCTTGATTTTCACAATGCTCAGGCGACGGCTAGGAAAGATGTGGAGAGAGCTTTTGGGATTTTGCAAGCCCAATTTGCTATTGTGAGAGGACCAGCTAGACTTTGGGATCAAAAGATCCTTTGGTACATCATGAATGCTTGTGTGATCATGCATAACATGATCATCGATAATGAGCGTGGGCAAGATTTAGACTACTCTTAGTATGAGTTATAGGGACACCCTGTGCGAGTGCGGAGGAGGGTTAAGAGGGTGGCCCGATTTATTGCCTCCTATCATGCCATTTGACGTGCTGAAACGCATGATGATCTTCAAAAGGATCTAATCGAGAAATGGTGGGCATAGAATGGCCGACAAAACTAGTGATTTGTTTGTTTGATGTCGTATTGTTGAACTATTTGTTGTATTGAAAGATAAACTATTTCTTTGAGTTGTAATAAATTGAAATATTTATTGTTGATTTATTTTTTATGTGTTTGATCTTCTTGGTTCTATTTGAGTGCCAAATGTGGAGCTGCTCGCGCGCGTAATATTTTGCAGCGGCCGCTGGAGCCAGCGCTTTGCTGCACGCAAAAAGTTGCTATTTCGATGCTGTAAAAATTATTTTAGCGTGCTACACGTTGCGCACCTGTTAGAGATGCTTTTATACAGGCAGCGTGGTTCTGGCCAGTTTCAAACTGATATGGTGATACCGCCGTGCTTCAAAATATAAGACATTTTACATTTGAAAGAGTGAGTGTGTACATGATTGCACCGCACGACATTTTGATGGCTCGCTGCCTTGACACGGTAGTTCTAGACATCAAGGTCTTGTTGAACAACTAAGGGCATGGCGAATGCTACGCTGTGGATGGGTGCCCCAACCTGATATGTCTCCAACGTATCTATAATTTATGAAGTATTCATGCTATTATATTATCCATCTAGGATGTTTTATATGCATTTATATGCTATTTTATATGATTTTTGGGACTAACCTATTAACCTAGAGCCCAATGCCAATTTCTGTTTTTTCGTTGTTTTTGAGTATCGCAGAACAGGAAAACCAAACGGAGTCCAATTGACTTGAAACTTGACGGAGTTTATTTTTGGACTAGAAGAAGGCCATGAAGTAAAAGAACTGGGCTAAAAGAGTCTCGGGCTGCCCACGAGGGTGGGGGGCGCGCCCCCCTACCTCGTGGACAGCCCGAAGACCCCCCTGCCTTGTTCCCGACTCCAACACCTCTTATATAACCCAAAACCTCCATAAAATAACCTAGATCAGGAGTTCTGCCGCCAGAAGCCTCCGTAGCCACCGAAAACCAATCTAGGCCTCTCCGGCACCCTGCCGGAGGGGGCCATTATCACCGGTGGGCATGGAGGAGGATCCCGGAGGGGCCATAATCACCATGAAGGCCAATGACCAGAGGGGGAATCTCTCCCCATCCAGGGGGGAGGCCATGGAGGAGGAAGCACAAGGGGGAGAACCTCACCTCCTCTCTCTTGGTGGCATCGGAGTGCCATCGAGAGGGGAATCATTGCCGCGGTGATCGTCTTCATCAACATCACCATCATCATCACCATCCTCATCTCTTTTACGCGGTCCACTCTCCTGCACCCCGCTGTAATGCCTACTTGAACATGGTGCTTTATGCCACATATTATGATCCAATGATGTGTTGCCATCCAATGATGTTTTGAGTAGATATCCTTCGTCTTTAGGTTGACTGATGATCTAGATTGGTATGAGTTGTATGTTTTACTTTGGTGCTGTCCTATGGTGCCCTCTGTGTCGCGCAAGCGTGAGGGATTCCCGCTTTAGGGTGTTGCAATACGTTTATGATTCTCTTATAGTGGGTTGCGTGAGTGACTGAAACACAAACCCGAGTAAGGGGGTTGTTGCGTATGGGATAAAGAGGACTTGATGCTTTGGTTGGGTTTTACCTTAATGATCTTTAGTTGTTGCGGATGCTTGCTAGAGTTCCAATCACAAGTGCATATGATCCAAGTAGAGAAAGTATGTTATCTTATGCCTCTCCCTCATATGAAACTGCAATAGTGATTACCGGTCTTGTTAACGATTGCCTAGGACAATTCTGCACACCGATCCACCATTATTCCACACTCACTATTTATAATATTTAGTAATATATTCTAACTTCATGATAACAACACCTACATTTATATTTTAACTCTCTGATATCATACAAAGTTATCCTCTTCATACCCACAACATAGTTTTATTTCTCGTTGCTACAAGGAAGCAAACGTTCGGTGTACTAGAGTTGTATCAGTGGAAGATAGGGCTTGAGATAATATTGATCTTACCTTTAGCTCCTTGTGGGTTCGACACTCCATACTTATCACTTCCACCTTTGGAAATTGCTACGATGATTCCTTGCACTAAGTAGATTTTGTTTTCCCTTTTTGTTTCTGTTTAGTTGTGGGTGAAACATACAAACAAAATTAAGAATGAAAATACAAAAAAATTTACTTGCCTCTCTTGCCTAAAAAGTTTTTCAAAAAGAGAAGTGATTGGAAAGTTATGCATTGAAGAAGTGGGGGTCGACCTTGAGCACTTGTGTTCATGCTCACGGAAACAATGTAGAATTTTTCATGGAAGTTTCTCTATAAATAACTATCCCCTTATATATATCCATTGCATTATAGAAATAATGTGCCAAGCTTTGGTTTTAGGATGATTAGATTGCTTGTTTACTATGTGCAGAACAAAAACAGAAACTTTGGCTGTAGCGTTTGATTTTACATTTTTTGATGGAATGTAAAATGGGTCTGAAATTTTTTGCACATTACTTCTGTATAAATTTTTCAAATTTATTTCATAATTTTTGGAGTTACAAAAGTTTACTAAACCTCTAGATCACTATAGACTGTCCTGTTTTAGACATATTCTGTTTTTTGTGTGTTGTTTGCTTATTTTGATGCATCTATGGCTAGTATCGGAGGGTATGAACAATAGATAAGTTGGAATACAGTAGATATAGTTCTAATATTAAATTGGAATGAGTTTGAAACAATACCTAAAGGTAGTGATTTGCTTTATTATACTAACGGATCTCACAAAGTTTTTGTTAAAGTTTTGTGTGGATGAAGTGTTCGAAGAACGAGGAGTTACCGATGTGAGAAGAATAAAGAGAGGCAAGAGCTCAAGCTTGGGGATTCCCAAGGCACCCCAAGTAAATATTCTAAGGATACTCAAGCATCTAATCTTGTGGATGCCCCGGTTGGCATCCCATCTTTCTTCTTCAACAATTATCGGTATACCTCGGTTTTTGTTTTGTTTATATGATTTGTGTCCTTTGTGTTTTTATTTTTCTTTAAGAACCATTATAGTATGAGATAGCCCTTCATTGGATTATAGAATGCTTCATGTGCTTCACTTATATCTTTTAAGTATGATCTTATAGAATTGTTCTTTGTGCTTCACTTAAATCTTTTGAGTATGGTTTTATAGAATGCTTTGTGTGCTTCACTTATACATTTTGAGCTTGGATATTGGTTACTTTATAGTAACTGTAGAATGCTCCATGAACTTCACTTATATCTTTTGGAGTATGAATAATACTATCATCTAAAGCGGGTTTGGAAGAGTGTCAACTTTAGGAACTAGTGATCCCGCTAATCCGAATGAGAAGAATTTTGCTTATGTGGAGAGTAGAAAAGTTTCTATGCTTGTAGATCATGAAAAGAATGCTTTATGTGATGGTTATGTTGTTGCATTCATTCATTATGCTACTGAAAATTATTATGAGGGAGGAATATATGCTTGTAGGAGTTGCAATAATATCAAGTTTCCTCTCTATGTGCTTAAAGTTTTGAAGTTATACTTGTTTTGCCTTCCTATGCTAGTTGATTCTTGTTCCTATAAATTATGTGCTCATAGAATCCCTAGGCATAGGAAGTGGGTTAGATTTAAATATGCTAGTCATATTCTTCATGACGCTCTCTTTATGTTTCAATTCTTATCTTTTATGTGAGCATCATTGAAATCATCATGCCTAGCTAAAAGGCATTAAAGAAAAAATGCTTGTTGGGAGACAACCCAACACTTACCCTTACTATTTTTGTGTGTTCTCATGATTAATATACTATAGTAATCATGTTTTATAGCTTTTGTTTCAATAAAGTTCCAAGTAAGACCTTTGGGAAGACTTGGGTGAAAGTTAATGTGATCTTGCGGTAAAAAACAGAAACTTTGCGCTGACGATATTAGCTAACATTTTTTACAGGAGAGTGATTCGGTTCTGATTATTTTTGCAGAAGATTAATAGACAAATTCCTCACATCCACCAATTTATTTCATAATTTTTTGAGTATAAGAAGTATGGTTAGTGTTCAGATCATTGCAGACTGTTCTGTTTCTGACAGATTCTGTTTTTATTGCATAGTTTGCTTGTTTTCTAGTTTCTATGACTTATATTTCTCAATATAAATTGTAGAAAAGATATGGTACAGTAGGCATTGTGTGAGAACAATTATGAGTCTTGTCTTTGAAAGTACCAAAGTGAATGGTTACTCTTTATCATACTAACCTATCTCACAAAGTTCCGTTAAGTTTTGTGTGATTGAAGTTTTCAAGCTTTGGGTGAGATATCGATATGAGGAGAATAAGGAGTGGAAAGACCCTAAGCTTGGGGATGCCCAAGGCACCCCAAGGCAATATTCAAGGAAGACTCGAGCGCCTAAGCTTGGGGATGCCCTGGAAGGCATCCCCTCTTTCGTCTTCAAAACTATCGGTATACCTTACTCGGAGCTATATTTTTATTCGTCACATGATATGTGTTTTGCTTGGAGAGTATTTTCAATTTTACTTCCTGTTTGAATAAAATCATTGGATCTCAATTATTAAATGAAAAAGAATCCTCCCATGGCTATTTAATTATTTGACTACTCAGTGTCCTTCACTATTATCTTTTGGAGTACTTTGTCATTTACTCACGTGCTTCACGTATACCTATGAGTAAATGGTTGAATAATTGAATATCAAAAATATGAATTTATATATGTTTCATATGCGTAAACCATGGGGAGTAATGACTTCACATAGAATAAGTATAGGTAGTAAACTTATTGAAAGTTAGCAAACGTAGAATTGGTCACTTGAACAATTCATGAAAGAATATTGAAGGAAGAGAGATTTCACATATAAAATATACTATCTTGGACATCTTTTGTAATTGTGAGAACTCATTAAAATATGACATGCTAAAAGGTTGATATAGGACAAGGAAGACAACATAATGGGTTATGTTTTCTTATATCTGAAATAAAGTATATTGTCTTGGATCATCCAACATGTTGAGCTTGCTTTTCCCCCTCATGCTAGAAAAATTCTTTGCACCAAGTAGAGATACTACTTGTGCTTCCAAACATTCCTTAAACCAGTTTTGCCATGAGAGTCCACCATACCTACCTATGGATTGAGTAAGATCCTTCAAGTAAGTTGTCATCGGTGCATGCAATAAAAATTGCCCTCTAAATATGTATGCTCTATTAATGTGGAGAAAATAAGCTTTATACAATCTTGTTATGTGGAAGAAATAAAAGCAACGGACTGCATAATAAAGGTCCATATCACAAGTGGCAACATAAAGTGATGTTCTTTTGCATTAAGATTTTGTGCATCCAACCATAAAAGTGCATGACAACCTATGCTTCCCTCTGCGAAGGGCCTACCTTTTACTTTTATCTTCTACCCTTATGCAAGAGTCATGGTGATCTTCACCTTTCCTTTTTACATTTTATCCTTTGGCAAGCACATTGTGTTGGAAAGATCCTGATATATATATCCAATTGCATGTAAGTTATCATAAACTATTATTGTTGACATTACCCTTGAGGTAAAAGGTTGGGAGGCGAATCTATAAGCCCCTATCTTTCTCTGTGTCCGATTAAAACTTTGAACCCATAAATATCATGTGAGTGTTAGCCATTATGAAATATTAAATGATAGTTGAGTATGTGGAGTTTGCTAAATCAAAGCTCTGACATAGACCCTTCCTGAAAAATAAGATTAATTGCAATTGTTTGATGACTGAGAATATAGTTTGTTAGTTTCAAGAGAGTTTATGATCTATACTTTAACATGTGAATAGCTTATTACTTGATCATGAAAAGTTTTATGAAAATGAGCTACTGTTATGATATATAATGATGCTAGAAAAGGTGATTGGAACTATCATTGATGAAACTTATGCACTTGCTAGCATTCACACTTCATAAATTATTTCTTTTATCATTTACCTACTCGAGGACGAGCAGGAATTAAGCTTGGGGATGCTGATACGACTCCAACGTATCTATAATTTATGAAGTATTCATGCTATTATATTATCCATCTAGGATGTTTTATATGCATTTATATGCTATTTTATATGATTTTTGGGACTAACCTATTAACCTAGAGCCCAGTGCCAGTTTCTGTTTTTTCGTTGTTTTTGAGTATCGCAGAACAGGAAAACCAAACGGAGTCCAATTAACCTAAAACTTGACGGAGCATATTTTTGGACCAGAAGAAGGCCAGGAAGTAAAAGAACTGGGCCAGAAGCATCTCGGGCTGCCCACGAGGGTGGGGGGCGCGCCCCCCTGCCTCGTGGACAGCCCGGAGACCCTCCTGCCTTGTTCCCGACTCCAACACCTCTTATATAACCCAAAACCTCCATAAAATAACCTAGATCGGGAGTTCCGCCGCCAGAAGCCTCCGTAGCCACCGAAAACCAATCTAGGCCCTCTCCGGCACCCTGCCGGAGGGGGCCATCATCACCGGAGGGCATGGAGGAGGATCCCGGAGGGGCCATCATCACCATGAAGGCCAAGGAACAGAGGGGGAACCTCTCCCCATCCAGGGGGAGGCCATGGATGAGGAAGCACAAGGGGGAGAACCTCTCCTCCTCTCTCTTGGTGGCACCAGAGTGCCATCGAGAGGGGAATCATCGCCGTGGTGATCGTCTTCATCAACATCACCATCATCATCACCATCCTCATCTCTTTTACGTGGTCCACTCTCCCGCACCCCGCTGTAATCCCTACTTGAACATGGTGTTCTATGATATTATGATCCAATGATATGTTGCCATCCTATGATGTTTTGAGTAGATATCCTTCGTCTTTATGTTGATTGATGATCTAGATTGGTATGAGTTGTATGTTTTACTTTGGTGTTGTCCTATGGTGCCCTCCGTGTCGCACAAGCGTGAGGGATTCCCGCTTTAGGGTGTTGCAATACGTTTATGATTCGCTTATAGTCGGTTGCGTGAGTGACTGAAACACAAACCCGAGTAAGCGGGTTGTTGCCTATGGGATAAAGAGGAATTGATGCTTTAATGCTATGGTTGGGTTTTACCTTAATGATCTTTAGTAGTTGCGGATGCTTGCTAGAGTTCCAATCATAAGTGCATATGATCCAAGTAGAGAAAGTATGTTAGCTTATGCCTCTCCCTCATATGAAACTGCAATAGTGATTACCGGTCTTGTTAACGATTGCCTAGGACAATTCCGCACACCGATCCACCATTATTCCACACTCGCTATTTATAATATTTAGTAATATATTCTAAATTCATGATAACAACACCTACTTTTATATTTTAGCTCTCCGATATCATACAAAGTTATCCTCTTCATACCCACAACATAGTTTTATTTCTCGTTGCTAGTTGGAAGCAAACGTTCGATGTACGTAGAGTCATATCAGTGGCATATAGGGCTTGAGAGAATATTGATCTTACCTTTAGCTCCTTGTGGGTTCGACACTCCATACTTATCACTTTCACCTTTGGAAATTGCTACGATGATTCCTTGCACTTGGGGATTATCACAGCCCTGTACGTCACTTTTAATTGTCCAACTCCACTTAACTAGTAGCCTGCAGACTAAGAGCATCTCTAGCCGTTGGCCCCCCAGGAGGCATTTTTTCGCCGCCTGGGGGGCTGCCGACGAATAATTTGGCCTAGGGGGCCAAAATTGTCCACTCGTTGTGCCCCCCAGCGCGGCAACGTCGACGACGAGGAGCTAGTAGAGCAGGCACCAGCACGGCAGCGCGCCCGCGTGGGCGGAGAAGAGCCGAAGTGGAGGCGAGCCAGCACGGTGATGGGCGCGCGCGACGGTGCGGGGCTGACTCTCGGGCGCGTGGGGACGGAGCGGCGTGGTCAGAGCAGGGCTGGCGTTGGCTCTCGGGCGCGCGGGGACGGAGCGACGTGGTTAGAGCGGGGCTGAGGAGTGCCCAGGAGCGACTGGAGTGGTGGGGCAATGCGCAGGGGTGGAGTGGCCTGGTGCAGGCGAGGCCGCACACAGGGGTGGAGCGGCCAGGTGCGCATGAGACCGCGTGCGGGGGAGCGGAGGCAGAGGGTGGGCATGCACGGGGGAGCGACGCGGGGGAGCGGAGGCACCGAGGCAGGGGCGCGGCCGGGATGGAGCAGCTCGGCGGGGTGGAGGCGGAGCCGGGGCGCGGACGGAGGTGGGGGAGGGATCCGGGGAGGAGGAGCGCGCGGGAGACTGGAGCGGCGGGGCAGTGCACGGGGGCGCCGGGGCTGAGGCGGTGCAGCGGCCGGAGCGGGAGATGGAGGCGGCGGAGGGCCGTGCAGGCGAGCGGGAGCATGGCTGCGACGGCGGCCCGACGGCGGCGGCAGGGAGAGAGTGGGGCGACAAGGAGGCGGGGCGGGACGGAGGAGGCGGGGCGGCGAGCTCTGGAGTAGCATGCGGCGGGAGGGAGAGAAAGGAGGGGGTGGGGCGGGGCAGATTTTTTTGCATGCACTGTGGGCCTCGTAGAGAAAGGAGGAGAGAGAGTGAAGAGAGGCTGACCCGTGGGGTATAGCCATGCAAAAAGTAATGCCGGTGGCCCCAAGTGCCCCCGATGGGCTGGGTGTGGCCTGAGGTCGCCGGGGCTATTTTTTCCCAAATCCGACAAAAAATAAGGATTGTGGGGCATGAGTGGGTCATTTTGGCCCGCCGGCGTCCAAAAAGTGGCTTAGGGGGGCATTCTGGGGATCTAGTGGAGATGCTCTAAGATAGGATCTTGCAGAGGAGGCAGGTTCTTGACTGACAAAAGTAAGAGAGAGACGGCAAAACCAAGAGACATAGGATGAGCCAGCCATCGTTCATGTGAAGTATAGAAAAAAGAGCATGTGTATGTCATACATTGGTTTGATGGAGCAGCTCCATGCGTTAAGTGTTTGACAAACTTAAATAACTAGATAAGACCATGCACGTTGCTGCGGGAATTTATAGCACTGCATATGAATAAAATGTGTAATGATAAATAGTGTATGAGAACCGTTAATGGAATTTGCATTACTAAATTGAAGTTTTTAACCTTTATGAAATAACATGATAACTAGATTCCTAAGAAAAATCAAGACAATTTGTGTACTACCATAGTATCTCTCCACATTTCCTTAATTGGAATGCATTGCTAACACAGAGTAGAATAATTCCTTAAATAAACACATAATAGAATAATTTGATAGTCTATTAGAAGTGCATCAGAGTAAGAAAACAAAGAAATTTCATCTTAATTCATGAGTCTTCGATGTAATGCACCCAAATGGGCATTAGGTTGCAACATGTCCACCATGATCCATTTTTGAGAGAATAACCAAAGGTGTATAAAATGGCATAGGTCCTGAGTAGGACAACATATACACTCCTTTTTGTCACACCTTTTTCAATAGGCTGCTAGCCATCAGAGAACAATTAAACCAAATGATTATCAGAATGGGTCATATTTGATACTCTGAGCAAGGACAAACCTTTTAGGCTATGAGTGTCATTAAACCAGAACAATCATGTAGTGATACGGTAACCACATATCAAGAGCTGCTACAGTTTTGAAGACATAATATCCTACGTGCTTAGCCTTATAGAAGATTATGTGATTGTAGTTATACATGCACATGCTTGAAACTGAACATCAGTTACTATTCCAGCATCTATCTCCAAACAAAAAACACATCAGATAATTAGAGCTCCTTGACTCATTCTTTTGGATGCAATGCATGTACTTCTGAATGCCTATCAGCGATCAAACAAAACATTCTATTTTGAACACCTGCAATAGAAGAACAACAATGTCAGTCACAGGTACCACTCGAGTATTAGATCGATTTCATGTCACTGAAATAATAGTGCTAGGAAAGAACATACTAACGATGAAGTACACTATGTCATATGCTCTAATTCTACAAATCAATCAAAGGATGCAATAAAAATATCAATATGATTCATACTAATATGCGTGTGAGAGAGATGCAGACTATAGTTGCAGGTAGTACAAGGTAAGTTTCATCTGTTTATTCCTTCAAGAACAATAAAAAACGAAACAGATTTTTTTCACCATCTATAGCTTCTAATCAAAACCACTGAAGAACTTATTGATGATGAACTACACTATGTCGTCATATGCTCTAATTCTATAAACCAATCATGAGATAGATGCAGACTATAGTTACATGTAGTATATGGCTAGTTTCATTTGTTTATTCCTTCAAGAACAATAGAAAACGAAAATGACTTTTGCACCATCTAATAGTTCTAATCAAAACCAACCAGATCGGGAAGATGAGCACAATCCATCGTATTTTGACACATGCTTGCCAGCAGTGCTCGAGTTAGAGAGGATTATAGGTGAGAGAGAAATACCAGACTTGCTGACATCGAGGAGTTGGCCGAAGATGGTACAAAACTTTGTTCTAAAAATAAGGCTTCATAGTAGTTCCTACGACGCACAAACAGATCTTCAAACTGAAGCGAACTCTATTTTTTTGCTCATATATAAGGAGATATATAGGAAGGAGAGCCCCACCTTTGATGCAACAGATGATAGAGGAGGACACCAACGGTGGTACGTCTGGCCCGCCTGGAGCTCTGGTCGACGGCGGGGTGCATGGCTTGGGGCAGCGGAGCCTAACGGGCTTGATTCATTGGCAACGCTGTGCAGGGCTCGGTTCAAATACGAAGATTATAGGGGCTTGGGTCGGCAACAAAGTGCAGGTCTCCGGCGGCGGCGACGACTCACAAAGAATTAACGGCATCATCGCTCCTAAAGGTGAGGTGTTTCAATTTGATCTGCAATGGTTGGCTATATATCTTTGAAGTGAATCCAGACCAAGGGTTGATTTATTTTGAGCAATGCTGTAGCGACCAGACCTCAAACAGTCTGATCTCTGTGCTCAGGTGTCATCCCTAGATCAGTAATGCTGACACCACACAGTACTTGAAGGATTTATAACAGAGTAGCAATCACACACTTATTACATTGAGTGTCTCAATAGAGAACTTATTACAATAAATATGGCTTAAGGCCATCTAATAACGATAACAGCGGAAGGCTTAGAAGATAAGTGAGTCCATCAACTCCAACGACATCATTGAGTATAGAACCACGACCTAAAAACTCCTTAATCGTCGTCTGAAAAGTCTGCAACATTAACGTTGCAGCCCGAAACGGGCCAGCACATGGAATATGCTGACAAGGTAACACATAAAGAGTAATGGAATGAAACAGCTATACTATATGCATATTTGGCTGGTGGAAAGCTCTATGGTTACAGTTTTGCGTAAAGCTAATTTTTCCCTACTGCAAAGGAATAAATTTTATTTAACTATCATGGTAGTTGTTAAACATTGAGAATGGTTGACAGCATTCTCAATCGCAATTAAGCATCATCATTAAACAAAACCCAACAAAATTAATTTAGAGTAACATGTTGAGATTCACATGATAATCCAAGTACTAGATACTCAAGATGTCCATAACCGGGGACACGGCTAACCATGATTAGTTTATACGCTCTGCAGAGGTTTGCGCACTTTTCCCCACAAAACTCGATCGTCTCCGTTTGGTTTCTCGCACTACATGGTGTTTGAGAAGACGGATGACTGAGACACAGTCTTTCAGAAGCGCTAGCACCTTACGATGGATAGACCGTTACACCTACTTTCCCCTACATCTACTAGTCTACCCTGTAAGAGTTCGCACGACTTAATCAACTATGCTAGAGCCCATAATAGCTTGTGGCTCCACACGGAAGTTTCTAGTATGAAAAAAGTCTCATGATCCCTTTGGGCCTGGGTGGCAGTCCATAAAGAAAAATAGGCAATCCTGGAATACCCAGGTACCTCAATCCACCCAGATGTGTGTTTAAGTTACCACCTTAGATAAACCATTAAATTAACAAACTCACATATGTCATGGATATCACTCACCAAATCCACGTCTACTAGCATAGCATGGCATAATAGGCAAACGTAGAAGTAACTCCCAAAGGTTTGATAATACAACAGGTAATAGGTACTACCTCAACTACTTCCCATCCCACAATTTAATTAGATCCTAATCATGCAATGTTTGAGGATTGATCTAATGCAATAAAACTGGGTAGTAGGAGGTATGATCAAAGTGTTATTTGCCTTGCTAATGATTCGCGAAACCTAAAGATTCGAAGTAACAGGCGGCGCACTCCAGATATTCTGTCGCAGACAAACAAACAAGCATACAATAAGTATTCATCTAATGCACAGATAAAACTCAAATAAGAGATCTAACCAGAACGTTAAACTTAAGAACTCTGGTTTGCAAAAAGAATCAAATCAAACGAAGCAACGAAAGTCAAACGGCAAAAGAAACAGGCTTTGTTTACTATTCTGGATCTAGGGTAATTTTTACAGTGGAAAAAACTTGTTTAAGTAGGTTAAATGGATAGAGGGTTTAGAGATGAAACTCCAGGCGCTTGAATCACCTGATTCCAATAAATGAGCGAAAAGCTATACTAAAACGAAAATCGGATCAGAAATCGCGATCAGAAAAATCTAGGATTTAATCCGAGAAAAGAAAAACGATGAACGTTCCCTAGAACGAACGCTCGCTATTTAAATAAATCGGAAAAACCGATCTATTTAAAAATCCAAAACTAAAAAAAGAACAAAACCGTCGGAAAAACCGAACGGTTTTTCGGAAAAAAACCGGGGTAAAAAAAAACTACCCGGCAACTCCGGCGAGGCTCCGGCGGCGCGGTGGTCGGCGGCAGCGGCGGCGGAGGCGACGGCGGCGGCGCTAGGGCGGCGGGGCGGCACGCTAGAGTTTGGGGAGGCTCCCAGACTGGGCTCCCCGGCTTATAAAGCCCGGACGGCCTAGTGTCCAGGTCAGACACGACCCGCAGGTCGGTTGCGTTTTTTTTTAATTATTTCATGCACAAAAACAAATAAAATAAATACTAAACGGACTCCAAAAATCCCGAAATAAATTTTCCCGGGATTCTAAAATCAAGCCGCACAAGGTGAACATTTACTTGGGGCCTAAATGCAATTTTGAAAAACGCACATTTTTTCCTAAATTCAAATGAAATATCGAAAAACTCCGAAATAAAACCTTATTTTATTTTATTATTAAATCCTCAATATTTCTTTATTTTGGGAAAGTCATTTTATTCCCTCTCTCATATTTTTGTAATAGAAATAATTGATGATAAAATAATTAAAATTAAATGATCCTATTCTCAAAATTTGAGAAAACTCAAATATGAAAATAACGAAATCCCCAACCTCTCTCCGTGGGTCCTTGAGTTGCGTAGAATTTCTAGGATCAAAACCAAAAGCAAATAAATTATGATATGCAATGATGATCTAATGTATAACATTCCAAATTGAAAATTTGGGATGTTACAAACCTACCCCCCTTAAGATGAATCTCGCCCTCGAGATTCGGGTTGGCTAGAAAATAGGTGAGGGTGGTCCTTGAGCAAATCTTCCTCTCGCTCCCAGGTGGCTTCATCCTCCGTGTGGTGGCTCCACTGAACCTTACAAAACTTGATAACCTTGCTGCGGGTGACTCGGCTGGCAAACTCGAGAATCTTAACTGGTTTCTCCTCATAGGTCAAATCACTGTCCAACTGAATAGCTTCCAGTGGTACCGTGTCTCTCAAGGGTATGTCAGCCATCTCCGCGTGGCACTTCTTCAGCTGAGAAACGTGGAACACATTATGAACTCCTGACAATCCTTCAGGCAATTCCAACTTGTATGCCACTTCTCCCATATGTTCCAATACTCGGTATGGTCCTACAAATCGTGGCGCTAACTTTCCCTTAACACCAAAGCGCTTTATTCCCCGAAGTGGAGATACTCGAAGATAAACTCTGTCTCCAACTTCGTAAACTGTCTCCTTGCGTTTAGAATCTGCATAACTCTTCTGCCTGGATTGAGCTACCTTGAGCCTATCGCGAATCAATTTCACCTTCTATTCAGACTCCTTAATCAAATCAGGACCAAACAACTGGCGGTATCCAACTTCATCCCATGACAATGGTGTTCTGCACCTCCTTCCGTACAAGGCTTCGAAAGGGGTCATCTTTAAACTGGATTGATAGCTGTTGTTGTAAGAGAATCCTGCATATGGAAAATTGTCGTCCCAACTAGATCCATAATCTAGCGCACAAGCTCTCAGCATGTCCTCCAAAATCTGATTGACTCTCTCGGTCTGTCCATCTGTCTGTGGATGAAAAGCTGTGCTGAACTCTAGCCTGGTACCCAAAGTTTCGTGCAACTGATTCCAGAACTTTGAGGTAAACTGGGTTCCTCTATCTGATACTATACTCCTCGGAACTCCATGTAAGCATACAATCCTGGTCATGTATATCTTTGCCAACTTAGCACTGGTGTAAGTGGTCTTTACCGGGATGAAATGAGCTACTTTCGTCAACCGATCAACTACTACCCAAATCGAGTCATAGCCTGAACGAGTCCTGGGTAATCCCGTGATAAAATCCATGCCTAACTTATCCCACTTCCATTCGGGTATGGGCAATGGTTGTAGCAATCATGCTGGCTTCTGATGCTCTGCCTTTACTCTCTGACATACATCACAAACTGCTACATACTCCGCAATATCTTTCTTCATTCCGGTCCACGAGAAGGTATCCTTCAAATCCAAATACATCTTGGTATTTCCTGGGTGAATCGAATATGGTGAGTCGTGCGCCTCTTGCAGAATCAACTTCCTGATCTCCGGGTCATTGGGCACATAAACACGGTCTTCAAACCATAGGGTGTCATGCTCATCCTCACGAAATCCTTTAGCCTTTCCTTCGCTCATTTTCTCCTTTATAGAGGCAATCTCCTTGTCAGTCTTCTGAGCTTCTCTGATTCTATCCATCAAAGTTGACTGAATCTCTAATGCTGCTACGTAGCCTCTCGGAACCATTTCCAAACATAGCTCATGAAGATCCTCGGCTAACACCTTTGGTATTTCTCCCGTCATTATTGTATTGACATGGCTCTTACGGCTCAATGCGTCATCTACTACATTAGCCTTTCCGGGATGGTAATGCAATCTCATATCATAATCCTTGATGAGCTCCAACCATCTCCTTTGTCTGAGGTTTAACTCCTTCTGCCTGAAAATGTATTTCAAACTCTTGTGATCCGTGTACACCTCACAATGATTTCCAATGAGGAAATGTCTCCATGTTTTCAATGCATGTAGTACGGCTGCTAACTCCAAATCATGCGTAGCATAATTCAATTTGTGGGGTTTTAGTTGTCGTGAGGCATATCAAACAACTCTCCCTTCCTGCATAAGCACTGCTCCAAGTCCTCATCGTGAAGCCTCGCAATACACCTCATAATCCTTGGTCTAGTCTGGTAAAATCAACACTGGTGAAGTAACCAAGCGTTTCTTCAACTCCTGGAAACTAGCCTCACACTCCTCAGTCCATATGAACTTGGTATCCTTCTTTAACAACTCCATCATAGGTTTTGCAATCTTGGAGAAATTCTCAATATATCTCCGGTAG
Organism: Triticum urartu; assembly: GCF_003073215.2. NCBI lineage: Eukaryota > Viridiplantae > Streptophyta > Magnoliopsida > Poales > Poaceae > Triticum > Triticum urartu. The sequence continues at coordinate 506,794,209 of NC_053025.1, forward strand.
TATCCTGCGAGTCCAAGAAAACTCCGGACCTCTCCAACTGTGGTTGGTGCTTCCCACTTGGTCACGGTATCAACTTTAGTGGGATCTACTAATATACCTTCTCCGGATATAGCATGTCCGAGGAATCCTACTTCCTTCAACCAAAACTCACATTTGCTGAACTTGGCATACAACTGATGTTCTCTGAGCTTCTCAAGTACCAATTGCAAATGTTCCTTATGCTCCTCCTCATTCTTCGAGTAAACCAGAATATCATCAATGAACACCACGAAGAACTTATCCAAAAACTCCATAAACACTTTGTTCATCACGTTCATAAAATATGCAGGTGCGTTAGTCAGACTAAATGACATAACGGCGTACTCATACACCCATACCTGGTGGTAAAAGCTGTCTTAGGTATATCCTGTTCTCGAATCTTCAACTGGTGGTATCCTGATCGCAGATCGATCTTAGAAAACACTTTAGCTCCTTGCAATTGATCAAACAGATCATTGATCATTGGTAGTGGGTACTTGTTCTTGATCGTTACTTCATTCAACCCACAATAATCAACAACCATCCTTAACAATCCATCCTTTTTCTCCACTAGAAGTACTGGTGATCCCCAAGGCAACGAACTTGGGCGAATGTAACCTTTATCCAGTAACTCCTTAATCTGCTTCTTAATCTCCACCAAATTCTTGAAGGAAATATGCCCTAGAGGCAATAATAAAGTTATTATTTATTTCCTTATTTCATGATAAATGTTTATTATTCATGCTAGAATTGTATTATCCGGAACCATAATACTTGTGTGAATACATAGACAAACTAAACGTCACTAGTGTGCCTCTACTTGACTAGCTCATTATTCAAGGATGGTTATGTTTCCTAACCATAGACATGTGTTGTCATTTAATTAATGGGATCACATCATTAGGAGAATGATGTGATTGACATGACCCATTCCATTAGCTTAGCACCCGATCGTTTAGTATGTTGCTATTGCTTTCTTCATGACTTATACATGTTCCTGACTATGAGATTATGCAACTCCCGTTTGCCGGAGGAACACTTTGTGTGCTACCAAACGTCACAACATAACTGGGTGATTATAAAGGAGCTCTACAAGTGTCTCCAAAGGTACATGTTGGGTTGGCGTATTTCGAGATTAGGATTTGTCACTCCGATTGTTGGAGAGGTATCTCTGGGCCCTCTCGGTAATGCACATCACATAAGCCTTGCAAGCATTGCAACTAATGAGTTAGTTGCAAGATGATGTATTACGAAACGAGTAAAGAGACTTGCCGGTAACGAGATTGAACTAGGTATTGAGATATCGACGATCGAATCTCGGGCAAGTAACATACCGATGACAAAGGGAACAAAGTATGTTGTTATGCGGTCTGACCGATAAAAGATCTTCGTAGAATATGTGGGAGCCAATATGAGCATCCAGGTTCTGCCATTGGTTATTGACCGGAGACATGTCTCGGTCATGTCTACATTGTTCTCGAACCCATAGGGTCCGCACGCTTAACGTTACGATGACAGTTTCGTTATGAGTTTATATATTTTGATGTACCGAAGTTTGTTCGGAGTCCCGTATGTGATCCCGGACATGACGTGGAGTCTCGAAATGGTCGAGACATAAAGACTGATATATTGGATGGCTATATTCGGACACCGGAAGTGTTTCGGGTGATTTCGGAGAAAACCGGAGTGCCGGAGGGTTACCGGAACCCCCCGGGAGAAGTAATTGGCTTTATGGGCCCTAGTGGAGAGAGAGAGAGGGGCGGCCAGGGTGGGCCGCGCGCCCCCTCCCCCTCTGGTCCGAATTGGACTAGGAGAGGGGGGGGGTGGCGCCCCCTTTCCTTCTTCCTCTCCCCCTTCCTTTCCCCCTCCTAGTAGGAGTAGGAAAGAGGGGAGTCCTACTCCTACTAGGAGGAGGACTCCTCCTCCTTGGCGCGCCACAAGGGCCTGCCGGCCTCCCCCCTTGCTCCTTTATATACGGGGGCAGGGGGGCACCTCTAGACACACAAGTTGATCTTCAAGATCGTTCTCTTAGCCGTGTGCGGTGCCCCCCTCCACCATAGTCCTCGATAATATTGTAGTGGAGCTTAGGCGAAGCCCTGCGACAGTAGAACATCAAGATCGTCACCATGCCATCGTGCTGACGGAACTCTTCCCCGACACTTTGCTGGATCGGAGTCCGGGGATCGTCATCGAGCTGAACGTGTGCTAGAACTCGGAGGTGCCGTAGTTTCAGTGCTTGATCGGTCGGGCCGTGAAGACGTACGACTACATCAACCGCGTTGTCGTAACGCTTCCGCTGTCGGTCTATAAGGGTACGTAGACTACACTCTCCCCTCTCGTTGTTATGCATCACCATGATCTTGCGTGTGCGTAGGAAAATTTTGAAATTACTACGTTCCCCAACAGTGGCATCCGAGCCTGGTTTTATGCATTGATGTTGTGCACGAAAAGAACACAAGTGAGTTGTGGGCGATATAAGTCATACTGCTTACCAGCATGTCATACTTTGGTTCGGCGATATTGTTGGATGAAGCGGACCGGACCGACATTACGCGTATGCTTACGCGAGACTGGTTCTACCGACGTGCTTTGCACACAGGTGGCTGGCGGGTGTCAGTTTCTCCAACTTTAGTTGAACCGAGTGTGGCTACGCCCGGTCCTTGCGAAGGTTAAAACAGCACCAACTTGACAAACTATCGTTGTGGTTTTTTATGCGTAGGTAAGATTGGTTCTTGCTTAAGCCCGTAGCAGCCACGTAAAACTTGCAACAAACAAAGTAAAGGACGTCTAACTTGTTTTTGCAGGGCATGTTGTGATGTGATATGGTCAAGACATGATGCTAAATTTTATTGTATGAAATGATCATATTTTGTAACCGAGTTATCGGCAACTAGCAGGAGCCATATGGTTGTCGCTTTATTGTATGCAATGCAATCGGCCTGTAATGCTTTACTTTATCACTAAGCGGTAGCGATAGTCGTAGAAGCGTAAGATTGGCGAGACGACAACGATGCTACGATGGAGATCAAGCTGTCGCGCTGGTGACGATGGTGATCATGACGGTGCTTCGAAGATGGAGATCGCAAGCACAAGATGATGATGGCCATATCATATCACTTATATTGATTGCATGTGATGTTTATCTTTTATGCATCTTATCTTGCTTTGATTGACGGTAGCATTTTAAGATGATCTCTCACTAATTATCAAGAAGTGTTCTCCCTGAGTATGCACCGTTGCGAAAGTTCTTCGTGCTGAGACACCACGTGATGATCGGGTGTGATAGGCTCTATGTTCAAATACAACGGGTGCAAAACAGTTGCACACGCGGAATACTCAGGTTATACTTGACGAGCCAAGCATATACAGATATGGCCTCGGAACACGGAGACCGAAAGGTCGAGCATGAATCATGTAGTAGATATGATCAACATAGTGATGTTCACCAATGAAACTACTCCATCTCACGTGATGATCGGACATGGTTTAGTTGATTTGGATCACGTGATCACTTAGAGGATTAGAGGGATGTCTATCTAAGTGGGAGTTCTTTAGTAATATGATTAATTGAACTTAAATTTATCATGAACTTGGTACCTGATAGTATCTTGCTTGTTTATGTTTGATTGTAGATAGATGGCTCGTGCTGTTGTTCCATTGAATTTTAATGCGTTCCTTGAAAAAGCAAAGTTGAAAGATGATGGTAGCAATTACACGGACTGGGTCCGTAACTTGAGGATTATCCTCATTGCTGCACAGAAGAATTACGTCCTAGAAGCACCGCTGGGTGCCAGGCCTGCTGCTGGAGCAACACCAGATGTTATGAACGTCTGGCAGAGCAAAGCTGATGACTACTCAATAGTTCAGTGTGCCATGCTTTACGGCTTAGAATCGGGACTTCAACAACGTTTTGAACGTCGTGGAGCATATGAGATGTTCCAGGAGTTGAAGTTAATATTTCAAGCAAATGCCCGGATTGAGAGATATGAAGTCTCCAATAAGTTCTATAGCTGCAAGATGGAGGAGAACAGTTCTGTCAGTGAGCATATACTCAAAATGTCTGGGTATAATAATCACTTGATTCAATTGGGAGTTAATCTTCCAGATGATTGCGTCATTGACAGAATTCTCCAATCACTTCCACCTAGCTACAAGAGCTTCATGATGAACTATAATATGCAAGGGATGGTTAAGACAATTCCCGAGCTCTTTGCAATGCTGAAAGCTGCGGAGGTAGAAATCAAGAAGGAGCATCAAGTGTTGATGGTCAACAAGACCACTAGTTTCAAGAAAAAGGGCAAAGGGAAGAAGAAGGAGAACTTCAAAAAAAAAGCAAGCAAGTTGCTGCTCAGGAGAAGAAACCCAAATCTGGACCTAAGCCTAAAACTGAGTGCTTCTACTGCAAGCAGACTGGTCACTGGAAGCGGAAATGCCCCAAGTATTTGGCGGATAAGAAGGATGGCAAGGTGAACAAAGGTATATATGATATACATGTTATTGATGTGTACCTTACTAATGCTTGCAGTAGCACCTGGGTATTTGATACTGGTTCTGTTGCTAATATTTGCAACTCGAAACAGGGACTACGGATTAAGCGAAGATTGGCTAAGGACGAGGTGACGATGCGCGTGGGAAATGGTTCCAAAGTCGATGTGATCGCGGTCGGCACGCTACCTCTACATCTACCTTCGGGATTAGTATTAGACCTAAATAATTGTTATTTGGTGCCAGCGTTGAGCATGAACATTATATCTGGATCTTGTTTGATGCGAGACGGTTATTCATTTAAATCAGAGAATAATGGTTGTTCTATTTATATGAGTAATATCTTTTATGGTCATGCACCCTTGAAGAGTGGTCTATTCTTATTAAATCTCGATAGTAGTGACACACATATTCATAATGTTGAAGCCAAAAGATGCAGAGTTGATAATGATAGTGCAACTTATTTGTGGCATTGCCGTTTAGGTCATATCGGTGTAAAGCTCATGAAGAAACTCCATACTGATGGACTTTTGGAACCACTTGATTATGAATCACTTGGTACTTGCGAACCGTGCCTTATAGGCAAGATGACCAAAACACCGTTCTCCGGTACTATGGAGAGAGCAACAGATTTGTTGGAAATCATACATACAGATGTATGTGGTCCGATGAATGTTGAGGCTCGTGGCGGATATCGTTATTTTCTCACCTTCACATATGACTTAAGTAGATATGGGTATATCTACTTAATGAAACATAAGTCTGAAACATTTGAAAAGTTCAAAGAATTTCAGAGTGAAGTTGAAAATCATCGTAACAAGAAAATAAAATTCCTATGATCTGATCATGGAGGAGAATATTTGAGTTACGAGTTTGGTGTACATTTGAAACAATGCGGAATAGTTTCGCAACTCACGCCACCCGGAACACCACAGCGTAATGGTGTGTCCGAACGTCTTAATCGTACTTTACTAGATATGGTGCGATCTATGATGTCTCTTACTGATTTACCGCTATCGTTTTGGGGTTATGCTTTAGAGACGGCCGCATTCACGTTAAATAGGGCACCATCAATATCCGTTGAGACGACGCCTTATGAACTGTGGTTTGGCAAGAAACCAAAGTTGATGTTTCTGAAAGTTTGGGGCTGCGATGCTTATGTGAAAAAGCTTCAACCTGATAAGCTCGAACCCAAATCAGAGAAATGTGTCTTCATAGGATATCCAAAAGAAACTATTGGATACACCTTCTATCACAGATCCGAAGGCAAGACTTTTGTTGCTAAATTCGGAAACTTTCTAGAGATGGAATTTCTCTCGAAAGAAGTGAGTGGGAGGAAAGTAGAACTTGATGAGGTAACTGTACCTGCTCCCTTATTGGAAAGTAGTACATCACAGAAACCGGTTTCTGTGACACCTACACCAATTAGTGAGGAAGCTAATGATGATGATCATGAAACTTCAGAACAAGTTACTACTGAACCTCGTAGATCAACCAGAGTAAGATCCGCACCAGAATGGTACGGTAATCCTGTTCTGGAAGTCATGCTACTAGATCATGATGAACCTACGAACTATGAAGAAGCGATGGTGAGCCCAGATTCCGCAAAATGGCTTGAAGCCATGAAATCTGAGATGGGATCCATGTATGAGAACAAAGTATGGACTTTGGTTGACTTGCCCAAAGATCGGCAAGCAATTGAGAATAAATGGATCTTCAAGAAGAAGACTGACACTGACGGTAATGTTACTGTCTACAAGCTCGACTTGTCGCAAAAGGTTTTCGGCAAGTTCAAGGGATTGACTACGATGAGACCTTCTCATCCGTAGCGATGCTTAAGTCTGTCCGAATCATGTTAGCAATTGCCGCATTTTATGATTATGAAATTTGGCAGATGGATGTAAAAACTGCATTCCTGAATGGATTTCTGGAAGAAGAGTTGTATATGATGCTGTCGGAAGGTTTTGTCGATCCAAAGGGAGCTAATAAAGTGTGCAAGCTCCAACGATCCATTTATGGACTGGTGCAAGCCTCTCGGAGTTGGAATAAACGCTTTGATAATGTGATCAAAGCATTTGGTTTTGTACAGACTTTTGGAGAAGCCTGTATTTACAAGAAAGTGAGTGGGAGCTCTGTAGCATTTCTGATATTATATGTAGATGACATATTACTAATCGGAAATGATATAGAATTTCTGGATAGCATAAAGGGATACTTGAATAAGAGTTTTTCAATGAAAGACCTCGGTGAAGCTGCTTACATATTGGGCATTACGATCTATAGAGATAGATCAAGACGCTTAATTGGACTTTCACAAAGCACATACCTTGACAAAATTTTGAAGAAGTTCAAATGGATGAAGCAAAGAAAGGATTCTTGCCTGTGTTACAAGGTGTGAAATTGAGTAAGACTCAATTCCCGACCACTGAAGAAGATAGAGAGAAAATGAAAGATGTTCCCTATGCTTCAGCCATAGGCTCTATCATGTATGCAATGATGTGTACCAGACCTGATGTATGTCTTGCTATAAGTCTAGCAGGGAGGTACCAAAGTAATCCAGGAGTGGATCACTGGACAACGGTCAAGAACATCCTGAAATACCTGAAAAGGACTAAGGATATGTTTCTCGTATATGGAGGTGACAAAGAGCTCATCGTAAATGGTTACGTTGATGCAAGCTTTGACACTGATCCGGACGATTCTAAATCGCAAACCGGATACATGTTTACATTAAACGGTGGAGCTGTCAGTTGGTGCAGTTCTAAACAAAGCATTGTGGCGGGATCTACATGTGAAGCGGAGTACATAGCTGCTTCGGAAGCAGCAAACGAAGGAGTCTGGATGAAGGAGTTCATATCCGATCTAGGTGTCATACCTAGTGCATCGGGTCCAATGAAAATCTTTTGTGACAATACTGGTGCAATTGCCTTGGCAAAGGAATCCAGATTTCACAAGAGAACCAAACACATCAAGAGACGCTTCAATTCCATCCGGGATCTAGTCTAGGTGGGAGACATAGAGATTTGCAAGATACATACGGATCTGAATATAGCAGACCCGTTGACTAAGCCTCTTCCACGAGCAAAACATGATCAACACCAAAGCTCCATGGGTGTTAGAATCATTACTGTGTAAATCTAGATTATTGACTCTAGTGCAAGTGGGAGACGGAAGGAAATATGCCCTAGAGGCAATAATAAAGTTATTATTTATTTCCTTATATCATGATAAATGTTTCTTATTCATGCTAGAATTGTATTATCCGGAAACATAATACTTGTGTGAATACATAGACAAACTAAACGTCACTAGTGTGCCTCTACTTGACTAGCTCGTTAATCAAAGATGGTTATGTTTCCTAACCATAGACATGTGTTGTCATTTGATTAACGGGATCACATCATTAGGAGAATGATGTGATTGACATGACCCATTCCATTAGCTTAGCACCCGATCGTTTAGTATGTTGCTATTGCTTTCTTCATGACTTATACATGTTCCTATGACTATGAGATTATGCAACTCCCGTTTGCCGGAGGAACACTTTGTGTGCTACCAAACGTCACAACGTAACTGGGTGATTATAAAGGAGCTCTACAGGTGTCTCCAAAGGTACATGTTGGGTTGGCGTATTTCGAGATTAGGATTTGTCACTCCGATTGTCGGAGAGGTATCTCTGGGCCCTCTCGGTAATGCACATCACATAAGCCTTGCAAGCATTGCAACTAATGAGTTAGTTGCAAGATGATGTATTACGAAACGAGTAAAGAGACTTGCCGGTAATGAGATTGGACTAGGTATTGAGATACCGATGATCTAATCTCGGGCAAGTAACATACCGATGACAAAGGGAACAAAGTATGTTGTTATGCGGTCTGATCGATAAAAGATCTTCGTAGAATATGTGAGAGCCAATATGAGCATCCAGGTTCCGCTATTGGTTATTGACCGGAGACATGTCTCGGTCATGTCTACATTGTTCTCGAACCTGTAGGGTCCGCACGCTTAACGTTACGATGACAATTTCATTATGAGTTTATATATTTTGATGTACCGAAGTTTGTTCGGAGTCCCGGATGTGATCACGGACATGACGAGGAGTCTCTAAATGGTCGAGACATAAAGATTGATATATTGGACGGCTATATTCGGACACCGGAAGTGTTCCGGGTGATTTCGGAGAAAACCGGAGTGCCGGAGGGTTACCGGAACCCCCCCGGGAGAAGTAATGGGCTTTATGGGCCCTATTGGAGAGAGAGAGGGGCGGCCAGGGTGGGCCGCGCGCCCCCTCCCCCTCTGGTCCGAATTAGACTAGGAGAGGGGGGGGGCGCCCCCCTTTCCTTCTCCCTCTCCCCCTTCCTTTCCCCCTCCTAGTAGGAGTAGGAAAGAGGGGAGTCCTACTCCTACTAGGAGGAGGACTCCTCCTCCTTGGCACGCCCCAAGGGCCGGCCGGCCTCCCCCCTTGCTCCTTTATATACGGGGCCAGGAGGGCACCTCTAGACACACAAGTTGATCTTTAAGATCGTTCTCCTAGCCGTGTGCGGTGCCCCCCTCCACCATAGTCCTCGATAATATTGTAGTGGTGCTTAGGTGAAGCCCTGCGACAGTAGAACATCAAGATCGTCACCACGTCATCGTGCTGACGGAACTCTTCCCCGACACTTTGCTGGATCAGAGTCCGGGGATCGTCATCAAGCTGAACGTGTGCTAGAACTCGGAGGTGCCGTAGTTTCGGTGCTTGATCGGTCGGGCCGTGAAGACGTACGACTACATCAACCGCGTTGTCATAACGCTTCCGCTGTCGGTCTACGAGGGTACGTAGACTACACTCTCCCCTCTCGTTGCTATGCATCACCATGATCTTGCGTGTGCGTAGGAAAATTTTGAAATTACTACGTTCCCCAACAATCCTTTGCAGGCATCCTGTATGGTCTCTTCGATATTGGCCCTGTGCCTGGCAATAGCTCAATCAAAAACTCAATATCTCTATCCGGTGGCATGCCTGGCAACTCTTCTGGAAATACTTCAGGGAAATCCCTTACCACTGGTACTTCCTCCTGCACAACTCCTGTTAAACAATTTACTTGAGTCCCTTTTGGCACATGTCGGGATACATACTTGATCCTTCTCCCTTCTGGGGTAGTAAGCAAAATTGTCTTACTGGCGCAATCGATGTTTCCCCCATACATCGACAGCCAATCCATACCCAGAATTACATCCAATCCTTGTGATTCCAAAATGATTAAATCCGAGGGAAACACATGCCTACCTATACTCAATGGCACTTGAAAACATCCTTGACTGGCCATATACTCCGCTCCTAGTGAGCTTACTAGCATAGGTGTTCTAAGAACCTTAGTGGGCAGGTTATACTTATCCACAAATCCCCTTGATATGTATGAATGCGATGCACCAGTATCAAAAAGAACGAGTGCAATAAATGACTTAACCAAAAACTTACCGATTACTGCATCCGGCTGCTCTTCAACCTCCTCCACATTAACGTGGTTCACCTGTCCCCTGTTGAAAGGGTTCGGCTTCTTCCTAGAGCTTCCATTGCCATTCTGGCCTTCAGGACATTCATTGGCATAATGTCCGGTCTTCTGACACTTAAAGCAAGTGACTTGGCTCAGGTCTTTCTTGGCTGGGGTTGATGGGTTGGTACGGTTCTGGCCGTTGCTTCCTCCATTACCATTACCATTCTTGGTGCTGTTGTGATAGTGCGAGCTACCTCCTCCATGGGTATGCTGAAAGTGTCCTCCCGATCTAGGGGTAAAACATGGCTTCTGCTGAGCTCCAGAATTGTACTTCCCTTGTCCATACTTCCTCTTGCGGTTCTCAATTTGCTGCTGCTTGCCTTCAATCATAAGAGCGTGATCTACCCACTCCTGGTAGTTGTTGAAGGTTGCTATCATCAACTGCGTGCTCAACTCATCATTCAGTCCTTCCAGAAACTTCTCCTGCTTAGCTGCATCCGTAGCAACGCCATCTGGGGCATAACGTGCTAATTTACTAAAGTCCTCCACATACTGGCCAACTGTCCGTCCTCCTTGGCGCAAGTTGCGAAACTCTCGCTTCTTCAAGGCCATAGCTCCTGCTAAAACATGGGCAGTTCAAAAAGCCTGCTGAAACTGGTCCCATGTGACAGTGTCGACAGGGAAAGTGGCTGTGAAATTTTCCCACCATGATGCTGCGGGTCCTTCAAGCTGATGTGCGGCAAACTTCACCTTCTCCGCATCGGTGCATCCTGCTGTGGTCAACTCTCTAGCTGTCTTGCGGAGCCAATCATCTGCTACTATTGGCTCGGTGCTACTGGAAAACATCGGCGGATTCAGCCTAAGAAAATGGGCTAAGTGATCGACAGGTGGTGGTGGTGGGTTGTTGTTGTTGTTCCCCTGATTCTGATTCTGGACTAGCAACTGCATCAATGTGTTTTGCTGCTGGATCAACTGGGTGAGCTCCGGTGGGAAAGTAAATCCGGGGTCACGTCTCGGAGGCATCTGAGGGTTTAGAAAAGATGAGATTTAAGAATAGAGGGGGTCTAAAGAGAAAACACTACCCATATGCACATGAGGCAAAAGCAAACAATTCACTTCATTCAATCAAACAAGGGCATACAATCGATCTAACTATCGCAAAAGTGCTTGGACTACTGTATTTACATGGTGGACTACTACTACTGATGAGGTGGTCTACTAGAAATATTCTTCGGTTGCAGACTCCATGATATCTTCTCCGGCTTCATCAATATAGTCATAATCGCTATCATCTGGGTGTGAGCGGTGTCGTCGATGATGATGTAGTCTTCCGGGCGAATCTCCTTGGGTTCTTCGTCTTCATCTACTGGTGTAGGACCTCTCCATAAATATTCCGATCTTCTTGATCAGATCGTCATTCTTCTCCACCAATACTTCGATTTCCTCTTCGTAATCTTCATGTGTAGCCTTGAGTTCTTCCTCCAATTCTTTGATTCTTGTCCTAGCCTTCTTCAGGTCTATCATGTTGGTGCACATTTGGTTCTCCTGTCGTCGAATGTGCTGGTTTAATTTCTGGATAAAAGCTACAATTGATTTATCCTTTCTGGTGCTGATCATCTCTCAGTGCTCATCTCGGCGCCCACAAATCTGGTAGATAGTATCCTTGAGATCATTGCGGTAGACTTCTCCAATGCGTCCCATGGCGATGTGAGCTGCCATGCTCTTTCCTAGACTCCAAGTTGGTGCATCAAAAGAAAACTCTATGGGCTCAGTGACTGGCATGAACGTCCTTCCTGGAACTTGAACTTGAATCATCCAACGCTCTTCTTCAGGTAAAGTGGTGTTGTAGGTTCCGGTGAAGCTTGGTACTCCTATGTTCAGGTATCTGGTGACTTCCTTCAAGTGACGTCCAAAGGGTGTATCTTCATCCGGTTGCGTGAACTTGTTCCTTGCATCTGCCATCCTAAAGAGTAGAAAAGATGAGAGGTCAGAAGAGAAGAGAGTGAATAGTGATCTAGGTCTTTACCTTAGTGGTCGTGTCCTACAGTCAGCGTGTGCTCTGATACCATCTTTGTAGCGACCGGACCTCAAATAGTCTGATCTCTGTGCTCAGGTGTCATCCCTGGATCAGTAATGCTGACACCACACAGTACTTGAAGGATTTATAACAGAGTAGCAATCACACACTTATTACATCGAGTGTCTCAATAGAGAACTTATTACAATAAATATGGCTTAAGGCCATCTAATAACGATAACAGCGGAAGGCTTAGAAGATAAGTGAGTCCATCAACTCCAACGGCATCACTGAGTATAGAACCACGACCTAAAAACTCCTTAATTGTCGTCTGAAAAGTCTGCAACATTAATGTTGCAGCCCGAAACGGGTCAGCACATGGAATATGCTGACAAGGTAACACATAGAGAGTAATGGAATGGAACAGCTATACTATATGCATATTTGGCTGGTGGAAAGCTCTATGCTTACAATTTTGCGTAAAGCTAATTTTTCCCTACTGCAAAGGAATAAATTTTATTTAACTATCATGGTAGTTGTTAAACATTGAGAATGGTTGACAGCATTCTCAATCCCAATTAAGCATCATCATTAAACAAAACCCAACAAAATTAATTTAGAGTAACATGTTGAGATTCACATGATAATCCAAGTACTAGATACTCAATATGTCCATAACTGGGGACACGGCTAACCATGATTAGTTTATACACTCTGCAGAGGTTTGCGCACTTTTCCGCACAAGACTCGATCGCCTCCGTTTGGTTTCTCGCACTACATGGTGTTTGAGAAGACGGATGACCGAGACACAGTCTTTCAGAAGGGCTAACACCTTACGATGGATAGACCGTTACACCTACTTTCCCCTACATCTGCTAGTCTACCCTGTAAGAGTTCGCACGACTTAATCAACTATGCTAGAGCCCATAATAGCTTATGGCTGCACACAGAAGTTTCTAGTATGAAAAAATCTCATGATCCCTTTGGGCCTGGGTGGCGGTCCATAAAGAAAAATAGGCAGTCCTAGAATACCCAGGTACCTCAATCCATCCAGATGTGTGTTTAAGTTGCCACCTTAGATAAACCATTAAATTAACAAACTCACATCTGTCATGGATATCACTCACCCAATCCACGTCTACTAGCATAGCATGGCATAATAGGCAAACGTAGAAGTAACTCCCAAAGGTTTGATAATACAACAGGTAATAGGTACTACCTCAACTACTTCCCATCCCACAATTTAATTAGATCCTAATCATGCAATGTTTGAGGATTGATCTAATGCAATAAAACTGGGTAGTAGGAGGTATGATCAAAGTGTTACTTGCCTTGCTGATGATCCGCGAAACCTAGAGATTCGAAGTAACAGGCGGCGCACTCCGGATATTCTATCGCAGACAAACAAACAAGCATACAATAAGTATTTATCTAATGCACAGGTAAAACTCAAATAAGAGATCTAACCAGAAGGTTCAACTTAAGAACTCTGGTTTGCAAAAAGAATCAAATCAAACGAAGCAACGAAAGTCAAACGGTAAAAGAAACAGGCTTCATTTACTATTCTGGATCTAGGGCAATTTTTAAAGTGGCAAAAACTTGTTTAAGTTGGTTAAACGGATAGAGGGTTTCGAGACGAAACTCCAGGCGCTTGAATCGCCTGATTCCGATAAACGAGCGAAAAGCTATACTAAAACGAAAATCGGATCAGAAATCGCGATCAGAAAAATCGCGGATTTAATCCGAGAAAAGAAAAACGACGGACGTTCGCTAGAACGAACGATCGAACGAACGCTCGCTATTTAAATAAATCGGAAAAACCGATCTATTTAAAAAAAACCAAAACTAAAAAAATGAACAAAACCGTCGGAAAAACCGAACGGTTTTTCTGAAAAAAAACGGCGTAAAAAAACTACCCGGCAACTCCGGCGAGGCTCCGGCGGCGGCGGGGGGGCTCCGGCGACGCGGTGGTCGGCGGAGGCGGCGGTGCTAGGGTGGCAGGGCGGTGCGCTAGAGTTTGGGGAGGCTCCCGGGCTGGGCTCCCCGGCTTATAAAGCCCGGACGGCCTAGTGTCCAGGTCGGACACGGCCCGTAGGTCGGTTGCGTTTTTTTAATGATTTCGCGCAGAAAAACAAATAAAAGAAATAATAAACGGACTCCAAAAATCTGGAAATTAATTTTCCCGGGCTTATAAAATCAAGCCACACAAGGTGAACATTTATTTGGGGCCTAAATGCAATTTTGAAAAACACACATTTTTCCTAAATTCAAATAAAATATCGAAAAACTCCGAAATAAAACCTTATTTTATTTTATTATTAAATCCTCAATATTTATTTATTTTGGGAAAGTCATTTTATTCCCTCTCTCATATTTTTGTAATAGAAATAATTTATGTTAAAATAATTAAAATCAAATGATCCTATTCAAAAAAATTTGAGAAAACTCAAATATGAAAATAACGAAATCCCCAACTCTCTCCGTGGGTCCTTGAGTTGCGTAGAATTTCTAGGATCAAAACCAAAAGCAAATAAATTATGATATGCAATGATGATCTAATGTATAACATTCCAAATTGAAAATTTGGGATGTTACAAACCTACCCCCCTTAAGATGAATCTCGCCCTCGAGATTCGGGTTGGCACTAGGAAGGTGATGTTCCCATTGTACATGCCCTAATCAGCTGCGCTAGTGCTACAAGCCTAAACCAAGTATTGGCCACGGCTGGAACCTCAGGCTGCAGGGCAATTAAAGAACACTTTTAGCAGAGCCTCGCTACTCATAGTAGGGAATTAAAGTCAAAAATGCTACACGTACAGGCACATCGTACAGGTTTTTACAGGTTGAGGACTGCACACTCTTCTAATCGCCCCCTGATTTTCACCGGTGGGCCCGTGCGTCTTAATCAATCCATGGCCAATGATTGTTAAGCAACCTGTAAAACCCCCGTATAAGTTCGTACGTCTAGCAAAGTCGAATTAAAGTAGCTGGTCATTTAATATGATACGGTATCTACCTATGTTACTCTAACCCCCCTCTCTCTTTTTAATTCTTTGTTTCATCAGCGTGTTTGCTATTCCCAAGTGCATGATACTAGCTAAGATACCACCACTATGGCCAGCCTTAATGTTTTATTGGCTTTCCCATCGTAGTCCTATGTGTCAGATTTTGTGCAACTAGTTGTCCATGCAGTCCCTGTTCTGGGTTCGGAAAAATATGAAATAATGCATGGATGTTAGGCTGGTTATAATGAAAGTAACATAGGTAGTAAAATAGATGCCACATAAGTAAAAATGATGATGTGGAAAGTAGTTAATGATGAGAGAGATAAATAGAGTAACACAATATGTTACCATCACCTAACGCTTCCCAATGCAAAATGAGTCTATAAAATAATAAATGAAGACATATATATTACCACACCTATGACACCACCCACTATAAAGGTAGTAAGACTAGTACTCCCTCCAGTTCTTTGTAGTCTGCATATAAGTTTTGTCCGAAGTCAAAGTATCTCTACTTTGACCAAACTTATAGAAAAAAGTATCAACATTCACAATGTCAAATCAATATTGTTAAATTAATTACAAGATGTAGTTTCATGAAATATATATTTTGTATTGTAGATATTGATATTTTTTGATACATATTTGGTCAAACTTTGCAAAGTTTGACTCGACACAAATCTAATATGCAGAGTAAAAAGGACCGAAGAGAGTAACATGTTACTAGTCTAAGTTACTCTTCACTATGACTAGCCTTAGTAGTGCTATGTCACGTACACTTTGTAATGTCAGGTACATGAGGAAATCATCACCAAAGGTCTTACAGTCCTTTGTCTCTTGCCCCTACCAAGGGTACCCTCGTCATCCTCCTCTGGATTTTCATCATGTGTTTATTCATAATATTCAATGGGAATGGCAAGCTGATAATCCACAAGTATAGGGGATCGTAACAGTTTTCGAGGGTAGAGTATTCAACCCAAATTTATAGATTCAAGACAAGGGGAGCCAAAGAATATTTGAAGGTATTAGCAGCTGAGTTGTCAATTCAACCACACCTGGAGATTAATTATCTGCAGCAACGTGATTAGTAGCAAAGTAATATGATAGTTTTGATAATAGTGACAACAGTAACAGTAACGGTAACAGTGATAGCAGTAGTTTTGTAGCAAGTGCAACAATAATGATAGCAGTAGTAACTTAGCAAGAACAATATAAGATAAATTCGTAGGCATTGGATTGGTGACTTGTTGGATGATATTCATCATGGGATAGTTATAACCTAGGGCGATACGGCACTAGCTCCAGTTCATCAATATAATGTAGGCATGTATTCCGTAAATAGTAATACGTGCTTATGGAAAGAACTTGCATGACATGTTTTGTCCTACCCTCCCATGGCAGCGGGGTCCATACGGAAACTAAGGGATATTAAGGCATCCTTTTAATAAAGAATCGGAACAAAGCATTAACACACGGTGAATACATGAACTCCTCAAACTACAGTGATCATCGGGAGTGGTGCCTACTATTGTCACACTGGGGTTGCCGGATCATGACACGTAGTAGGTGACTATAACTTACAAGATCGGATCTAGAACATGGATATAATGGTAATATTATAAACGGTTCAGATCTGAAATCATGGCACCCGGGCCCAAAGTGACAAGCATTAAGCATGGCAAAGTCATAGCAACATCAATCTTAGAACATAGTGGATACTACGGATCATGCCCTAACAAAACTAATTCGATTACATGATGGATATCATCCAACTCCTCACCGACTAGCGAGCCTACAAAGGAATTACTCACTCCCGGTGGGGAGCATCATGCAATTGGCGATGGAGAAGTGTTGGTGATGACGAAGAATGAAGAACCCCCTCTCCGGAGCCCCAAACGGACTCCAGATCTGGCCTCCCGATGAGGAACATGAGGTGACGGTGGCTCCGTCTCGTGGATCGCGACAATTCTTTCTCCTTGATTTTTTTCTGGAAAAATAGGATTTTATAGCGTCGGTTTCAGGGTCTACGGGGCCACCAGGTATAGTGGTATCTCCCTAGCCCTTTCTGAGACTGCAAAACATAAATGCAGAGCACCTCCAAAGTCCAAGCAGCGACTAAACATTGTAATTCATGGTAGAAAAGACACAGTCATGATGCACCCAACATTAGCTACACACAATGCATAAGTCATGACAACAGTGCTCTCAGGTTCTAGCGCTTATTTTAGAAGGTGATGACGCAACATAAAAGTAAGTAGATAGTCCCTTCGTAGAGGGAAGCAGTGATTTGCGGAGGTGCCAGAGCTCAAGTTTTTAAAACAGAGGTAAATGATATTTTGATACATGCACCCTTCTCATTTACTTCACGACTATTAGTTATCAATATCTTCCATGATAAGCACGCTAGTGGCGGTTCCCAAGTGATAAAAATAAAGGTTTTGAATCCATTGGGAGTTTTTGTTTGATTATTTGTAAGATTTTTCTGTTTGCAGTTTGGGATTGGGCATCCCTATTACTGCCCTTTTCTCATGTGATGGCGAGTGAATAAACACTTGACCTGAGAATAACCCGCTTAGCATGGAAGATACCGACCACCTCCTATTGTTCCATGAACGATCCAGGCACACAAAAAGGATATTTATTAGAACTTTTAGAAGTGGCACATGCAAATTTACTTAGGACGGTAGGGTAATACCGCATATAGGTAGGTATGATGGACTCATCTAGAATAACTTGGGTTCAAGGTTTTTGATGTACAAGCAGAATTCCCACTTAGTACAGGCGAAGGCTAGCAATTAGATTGAGAAGTGGCCAACTAGAGAGCAACAACGGTCATGAACATGCATTATGCATAAGTAACATTGGACACTAGCATGAGTAGGATATGAACACCATGAACTTAAATATCATAGAGGCTATGTTGGTTTTGATTCAACTACATGCATGAACATGTGCCAAGTCAAGACACTCGAACATTCAGAGGAGGATACCATATCATCATACTACATCACAATCATTTTAACGCAATGTTGATATCCAAGATAAATCATTATCCACTCCCAGCTACTTATGCATGGCATGAGAAACTATAATCTCTAATTGTCATTGCAAACATGTTTAATCATAATGGGCTGAATCATGGATACTAGGTTAAACATATTTACACAAATAGAACAAGTCGAGTTCATACCCGTTTCTCTCCGCCACGGAAAATTCACCGAATATCGTCATTATTGCCTTTCACTTGCACGACCGGACGATATGAAAATAATAGTAGTGCAAGAGTGCCGTGGACTAAGCTGGAATCTGCAAACATTTTATTCAACAGGAGAAGACAAGGTAAAATAGGCTCTTTATTATATCAACACTTATTCATATGAGAGGCACTCAACATTTTCATCGTGGTCTTATCCTCGGTACAACTCGAACAAAAAGAAAGAAATTCAGAGAAACACATTGTCGTGGAATTGTCACAACAGATGTCCTAGTGTGAGGACTTAGTCGTGAGGCCAACGTATCGACGCGGTAGCTTGAAGGGGTTGGTCGAAATCAAGAGACGCGGGCAATCAACACACAAGACAAGGGTTTAGACAGCTTCGGGCCCCGGGAAACATAATCCGGTAATAGCCCTACTTGTTGTTTGTGGCTAGGTCTCATTATGCTCGTGAGAGAGTCGCCGTATCAGCCGGCTCCCCTTTTAGTCGTGTCTAGCCTTAGAGATTCTTTTTTCTTCTCCCTCTTGGGGTGCCCTGCCGCTCCTTATATATGTTGAAGGGGCGGGTTACATAACTAGTCCTATTAGAATTAGGATTACTCTATTATAAGTGGAGTCCTAGTCTTGCTTTCTTTGTAGGAGAATATTCCTTTATGTCTTTCCTCTTAACCCGGCCATCATAACATGAGCCAGCCTTCTGGGCCTTGGGCCTTGTCGTCCATCTGAAACACCCGTCGGGTCACCAATGAGTCACCTACCTTGGCCGGGTCATTAGTGAGTGGAGAGATCTGGATGGGTCACTTAGTGAGTCGCCAAGTCAGGGCGGGTCACCAGTAAGTCACCAAGTTTGGCCGCGTCATACATCCGGCTGGGTCATACCACGGGGTATATCCCCGACATTAGCCCCCAGTTTAGCTTGGATTTATCCATGGTAAACTTATCTTGCAAAACAAACACATGAACAAATTTGACAGGTTGTGCTCCGGGTTAACAGTTCTTGTAAGCCGACACCTGATCATCCTTAACTCCTTGTCATTTCCTTCTTCTAGAAAATCCGGTTCAATAGGCCAGCTTCATAATCAATTTGCTGACGTTGGTTTCTCACCGAGAAATAATGTGAAGAATAATTCATTTGACTCAATACTCATCTGATCTTCAGCCGGCTTGTAGAACTTGTCAGTTTATCATTGCCAAAATACCCGGTTTGTAAATATTGATAGCACAGGGTCATAATTGTTGCCGACGCCGGGTCATAGTTATTGGTGATGTCGGGTCAATATGGTTTACTCAAAACTGAGAATTTGAAGATTTTCTCCCTTATATCCATATTATCTGTAGCCCACAAGTCTTGAGCAGAAACAAAGTGAAGACTTAAGACTTGCTTTAATATAAATACTGCCACTTTGAAGAAATCCATGGTGTTCATCTTAGACACTAGTAAAGACTGAATACTCCATATATGTAGCCCCCAAGTGCCGGGTTGTCATGCTTGCAGCAACCTGGGACTTGTAATTGCCTTATATTCATAAAAACTTCAACCATTGTAGCCCCCAAGGGCCGGGTCATTATACAATAATAAGTAGGGACTTTATAAATATGATCATGTAGACTTGAACAACAATGTGTAGCCCCCAAGGGCCGGCTCAGTAAGATATTATTGAGCTGGGACTTTATATATACTTCTTTGAAAAGAACACCTTATGATGTAACCCCCATCATGGGGCTTGAACCCACGTCCACAAGGTTAAAAGCCTTGTGTTTTACCAACTGAGCAGTGGACCGTTCAATATAATAAAATGAGGCTTGTGTACCTTGAATTTTGACAGAAGCAATTGGTATCCCATAAGGTCCGGCTCATTACGATTTGATGAGTCGGGTCTTCAATAAATTGATCAAAAAATGACTTTGCGTTAGCCCCCAAGTGCCATGGTGCATGCTGGCAGTGACATGGGACTTGCATATTTGATGTAATTTCAACTTGAATAATGTAGCCCCCAAGTACCGGGTCATAAGCCTGCAGCGATTCGGGACTATTCCTTCCATTGTAGAATAAATCATATCCATCGATAAAATCATATCCATTGCGCTAAAGCGACTTTGAAAACCTCAATCATAATATTGGTTATGGATAACCATAATAAAAATCCAGCCATGTTGTCTATTAAAGATTGAAAAATATAACCCAATGATTTATAAGCGCATGATTCCAATGGCGCAATTCAAAATATGCTGGCGACTCAATGTCCAAAGCCAGGCTGGGTTAATGAACACCGATTAATGCCATATACGACTCAGAAGGCATTATAAGCCTTATTGGTTTTCAACCATGTATTACATTGTCACAAGGGAACAAATCTCAAAAAAGACGTTCAAATCAAACAACAGAAAATCCAAGGCTTTCATAGGCCTCCAAGCCAAAATATCTTCTTCAATGAAACTAGCATTAGCCACTGGAAGGTACGCGCTTTTCGTGAGCCGGCACTCACATTACCCAATTGACATTTTAACCCAGATAACTTCAGTTCTTATTTAAAGATAGACTTATCAGGAGTACGCGGGGTCAGAGTAGCATCGTGCATCACAGGCCGATTTTGTAACATCCCAAAATTCTAAATTTTGGAATGTTATAATAAATAGATAGATTTGATTGATTGTTTGATTGATTGACTGAAAGTGAGTGAATTCGAAACTCTTTGAAAGTTAAATGAGAGGGAATAAAAGGACTTTCCTAAACTTTCATATTTGCTTTCTGATCTCCATGAATTCAAATTCTTTTCAAATACAAAACCCTTGAGCGAAGATGATATGACTTCTTCCATTTAAATTAAATGAAAGGGTATTTGAAAATAATTGGATTTCATTTGGAAATATTTCAATTCATAAAATTTATGCAACTCAATGATTTTCATGAGAGAAGATAAAATGACTTCTTCAAATTATATGAAATATGAGTTGGGAGTTTCAAAGAATTAAATTCACAGTTCTTTTGAATTAATTTTCAATTTGGATTTATTTGAGTTTTATTCAAATTATTTTTCTCCAAAAATAAAATATATGGAAATTAGGGTAACATGATTCCCTACATTAGAAAATTGGAGAAAAATTAATTTGAAATCATTTGGTATTTTTAAAATGATTTTTGTTGGATTTTAATAGACCAGTAGCACTCTTTGAATTATTAGAATGTGTGTGTATTTTATTTAATGCTAGAAAAATGTTCATGTCGTAGAAAATCTTTTTCTGAAAATTTTGATATATAATATGCCTATATAAAGTTTTATTTTATTTTCGTTTTTCAGTTTATCGCATTCTGTAAAAAAAAAGTGCACCGAGCGGCCGACTAAAAAAAAGCACCGCGCGGCCGGCCGAAGGCCTTTAGGCCCATCGCCTCGTTTCTTCTCTGTTTCGTATGTTTTCGTCTACGTTTAGTCCCACATTGCCTAGCCTTTGACCCCTAAGTCTCTTTTCCACCAATAAATATAGACCTATAGAGCCTCCACAAATCATCCAATTCGGGTTAAATCAATATTTTGGTTTGACTAGATTTATTTAAGAAAAATATATTTTTTTTCTCTCCGGTGCGACTTCTGGAAGTTGTCTCCATTCTCCAAAGTTGTCTTTTCTTTGCCTTATAAAGGTATCTTTCTTTATTTATTTTTCTTCTTATACTTCCGTAGTTTATTATTTTTAGACTAATACGATAGAATAATTAGATTATCAATTATTCTACATATTTATACATTAGACCCTAGCCCGTAACTTTTTTTTCTCTCTTCCGTAAAACAGCTTGGCCCTGATTTTTCAAATAGCCATAATTTTTTACTCGTTTGCCCAAATCCAACGAAACCAACGCCCACTTCTTCGTTATGATGTCCTCTATCCAGTAATCCAACCCAAACATGTTTTTGAAAATTTTAAAATTTGAATTAGATCATATTTGAATTCAAACTTTTTTTGATCATATCTTTTTATCCGTAACTCCGATTTAGTTGATTCTTTTTGCAAATCGAAGCTCTTGACCTGAACATTCTAATAAGGCCAAATTCACATAATTTTGGTACTGTTAGAAATTGTTTTATGTTGCAAGAGTTATTTGCTTGGTTTTGAAGTTTTCTGAACCGTCTTCTTCGTTCTTTCTGATCTTTTGAGTGATTTCTTATGTGTGGTTACTATTGCTTGCTTACGATAGATTGACCGGAGTGTGACGAGTAGATCTATCAAGAGTTTTGAGTGCGAATAATCTTCATCAACATTGCAGGCAAGTTCACACTTTGATCATACCTTTTCTACAACCCATGTTTTATTGCATTAGATCAATCCTCTCACATTGCATGATTAGGATCTAATTAAATTGTGGGATGGGAAGTAGATGAGGTAGTACCTATTACCTGTATTATTATGAAACCTTTGGGAGTTACTTCTACGTTTGCTTATTATGCTATGCTATGCTAGTAGACGTGGATTGGGTGAGTGATATCCATGACAGATGTGAGTTGATAATTTTAATGGTTTATCTAAGGTGGCAACTTAAACACACATCTGGGTGGATTGAGGCACCTGATGTCTATCGGGACTTGCCTGTTTTTATTTCGGACCGCCACCTAGGCTCAAAGGGATCATAAGATAATTCATGCTAGAAACTTTCGTGTGCAGCCACATGCTACTATGGGCTCTGGCATAGTTGACTAAGTTGTGCGAACTCTTACGGGGTGGACTAGCAGATGTAGGGGTTGTAGGTGGTACAGTCTACCCCACATGTAAGGTGCTAGCGCTTCTGAAAGACTATGTCTCGGTCATCCGTTTCTCAAACACCATGTAGTGCGAGAAAACAAACGGAGGCGATCGAGTCATGTGGGGAAAAGTGCGCAAACCTCTGCAGAGTGTACAAACTAATCATGATTAGCCATGTCCCCAGTTATGGACATCTTGAGTATCTAGTACTTGGATATCATGTGAATCTCATCACGTTACTTTAAATGAATATTGTTGGGTTGAATGATGTTACTTAATTGGGATTGAGAATGCTGTCAACCATTCTCAATGTTCAACAACCACCATGATAGTTAAATAAATTTATTCCTTTGCAGTAGGGAAAAATTGGCTTTTCGCAAAAACTATAACCATAGAGCTTTTCCACCAGCCAAATATGCATGTAGTGATAGCCATTGTTCATCATTCTCTATGGTGTGAATTTGCCAGTACATTCAATGTACTGACCCGTTTCGGGCTGCAACGTCTCATGTTGCAGGTTTCTTACGTCGAGTAAGTGATTCGTTAGGGTTACGATTTCTACACTCAACTTTGCCGTTGGTGTTGATGGGAATCCACACCCTTGTTGCTTCCGCTATATGGATTGAGGTAATAGTATTTACGTTACTTTATACATGTGATTTACCTCTGTTATAAATCCTTCGAGTATTGTGTGTGTCAGCATACCGATCCAGGGATGACACTTAAGCACAGAGACTTGATCCATTCGGGTCAGGTCGCTACAGATTTATCCAAGTTTCAAGGAAGGCGGCTTTATCAGCCTGAGCTTCTCCTTGCTTTTCGTAAACCGTGCCCTCACATGACAAACCGGTGTTTTAACCTTAACGAGTTCAGGGTCTTGTTTAAAAGATTGACCGTTAAGAGTTCGGCGGGTCAATTAGGATTACCTGATGGAGAAGCATCTGGCATACAGGCAGGATAACCCGGGGTTTTAGGTGAATACACCCGGCTTCCAAGCCTGGCTTTTAAGCCTATCAGAAGGGTTATAGCAACTCTTGTTCTTTAGAACAAAAGAGCCCCCAAGCAATATTTTTTAGTATGATACGTCTCCGTCGTATCTACTTTTCCAAACACTTTTGCCCTTGTTTTGGACTCTAACTTGCATGATTTGAATGGAACTAACCCGGACTGACGTTGTTTTCAGTAGAATTACCATGGTGTTATTTATGTGTAGAAACAAAAGTTCTCGGAATGACCTGAAACTTCACGGAACAACTTTTCGGAAATAATAAAAATCCTTGCAAAAGATGAAGGCCAGGGGGCCCACCACCTGTCCACGAGGGTGGGGGCGCGCCTGCCCCCCTAGGGCGCGCCCCTACCTCGTGGCCCCCCTGGAGCTCCTCTGACCTCAACTCCAACTCTATATATTTGGTTTCGGAGAGAGAAAAAATCAGAGAAGAATTCATCGCGTTTTACGAGACGGAGCGGCCACCAAGCCCTAAAACCTCTCGGGAGGGCTGATCTGGAGTCCGTTCGGGGCTCCGGAGAGGGGAATCCGTTGCCATCGTCATCATCAACCATCCTCCATCACCAATTTCATGATGCTCACCGCCGTGCGTGAGTAATTCCATCATAGGCTTGCTGGACGGTGATGGGTTGGATGGGATCTATCATGTAATCGAGTTAGTTTTGTTAGGGTTTGATCCCTAGTATCCACTATGTTCTGAGATTGATGTTGCTATGACTTTGCTATGCTTAATGCTTGTCACTAGGGCCCCAGTGCCATGATTTCAGATATGAACCTATTATGTTTTCATCAATATATGAGAGTTCTTGATCCTATCTTGCAAGTCTATAGTCACCTATTATGTGTTATGATCCGTTAACCCCGAAGTGACAATAATCGGGATACTTATCGGTGATGACCATAGTTTGAGGAGTTCATGTATTCACTATGTGTTAATGCTTTGTTTCGGTACTCTATTAAAAGGAGGCCTTAATATCCCTTAGTTTCCGTTTGGACCCCGCTGCATGGGAGGATAGGACAAAAGATGTCATGCAAGTTCTTTTCCATAAGCACGTATGACTATATTCGGAATACATGCCTACATTACATTGATGAACTGGAGCTAGTTCTGTGTCACCCTAGGTTATAATTGTTACATGATGAACCGCATCCGACATAATTCTCCATCACCGATCCATTGCCCACGAGCTTTCCATATATTGTTCTTCGCTTATTTACTTTTTCGTTGCTATTTCTATCATCACTACAAAATACCAAAAACATTACTTTTGCTACCGTTACCTTTTGCTACTGTTACCACTACTATCATATTACTTTGCTACTAAATACTTTGCTGCAGATACTAAGTTTCCAGGTGTGGTTAAATCGACAACTCAGCTGCTAATACTTGAGAATATTCTTTGGCTCCCCTTGCGTCGAATCAATAAATTTGGGTTGAATACTCTACCCTCGAAAACTGTTGCGATCCCCTATACTTGTGGGTTATCAAGACTATTTTCTGGCGCCGTTGCCGGGGAGCATAGCTCTATTCTTTGAGTCACTTGGGATATATATCTGCTTATCATTATGAAGAACTTGAAAAATCCAAGAACTAAGATTTATCCCTCAACTACGAGGGGAGGTAAGGAACTGCCATCTAGCTCTGCACTTGATTCACCTTCTGTTTTGAGTAAGCTTGCGACACCTAAACCTGCTTCTGCTATTCGTTTTGATATGTCGCATGTTATTGATGATGCCACTTCTTCTATACATGATACTTATGATGAAACTACTTCTATGCTTGATACTACTGTGCCACTTAGTGAATTTCTTGATGAACAACTTGCTAGGGCTAGAGAGAATGAAAATATTGAATCCGATAATATTGATGAAAGTGATGATGAAGACTCACCTGTTATTCCTGAGGGTTATGTTTTTGATAAAGAAGCTTCTTTAGCTATTTTAGCTTGCAAAGATAGATACGAGCTCAAGAGGTTATTAGCTAAATGGAATCAGCAATCTCTTAATGCTAGAATGAAACCTGAACCTGCTTTTGCTACTTCACCTATCTTTGTTACTGATAAGGATTATGAATTCTCTGTTGATCCTGATATAATTACTTTGGTTGAATCTGATCCTTTTCATGGCTATGAATCTGAAACTGTTGTGGCACATCTTACTAAATTAAATGATATAGCCACCCTGTTCACTACCGATGAGAGAACTCATTACTTTTATATCCTTAAAATATTTCCGTTCTCATTAAAGGGTGATGCTAAGATATGGTTTAATTCTCTTGATCCTGGTTGCGTGCGTAGTCCCTAGGATATGATTTATTACTACTCTGCTAAATATTTCCCTGCTCATAAGAAACAAGCTGCTTTAAGGGATATATATAATTTTTTGCAAATTGAAGAAGAGAGTCCCCCACAAGCTTGGGGGAGGCTTCTCAAGTTACTTAATGCTTTGCCTGATCATCCTCTTAAGAAAAATGAAATACTTGATATCTTTTATAATGGACTAACCGATGCCTCTAGAGATTACCTAGATAGTTGTGCTGGTTCTGTTTTCAGGGAAAGAACACCGGATGAAGCTGAAATTCTATTGAATAATATGTTTACAAATGAAAATAATTGGACACTTCCTGAGCCTATTCCTAAACCAACTCCGAAGAAGAGGGGTATTCTATTTCTCAGTCCTGAAGATATGCAAGAGGCAAAATAATCTATGAAAGAAAAAGGTATTAAAGCTGAAGATGTTAAGAATTTACCTCCTATTGAAGAAATACATGGTCTTAATTTACCGCTTGTTGAAGAAATATATGATCTTAATACTTTACCTATTGAAGAAACTCATGGTC
The DNA here is from genome assembly GCF_003073215.2 of Triticum urartu. Classification (NCBI taxonomy): domain Eukaryota; kingdom Viridiplantae; phylum Streptophyta; class Magnoliopsida; order Poales; family Poaceae; genus Triticum; species Triticum urartu. The sequence goes on from NC_053025.1 coordinate 506,821,001, forward strand.
TTGATAACCCGACACAGGTAGTAAAGGTAAATTCTCTCTATAGATATGATAAAGCTGAAATTCCATTTACTAAGTTTGCTAGCCCATGCTTAGATGAGTTTGATAAATTTATGGTTAAGCAAGAAGATTTTAATGCTTATTTTGGTAGACAATTGAAATACAATTCAAATATGCTTGAACACTTGGGTGATTATATGGCTAATGTCAAAGGTGAACTTAAACTTATTAGTAAACATGCTTCTATGCTTACCACTCAAGTAGAACAAGTACTCAGGAACCTTTGTATCCTGAAGGCCACCCTAAGAGAATTGAGCAAGATTCTCAGAGAAATAATGTGGATGCACCTAGTCCCTCTAAAAGGAAGAAAAATAAAAATGATAGGACTTTGCATGCTTCTAGTGAACCTGTTATTGAAACACCTGAGAATCCAAATGATATTTCTATTTCTGATGTTGAAACACAATCTGGTAATGAACCTGAGTCTAGTGATAATGTTAATGATAATGTTCATGATGATGCTCAACCTAGTAATGATAATGATATAAAAATTGAACCTGTTGTTGATCTTGATAACCCACAATCAAAGAATCAACGTTATGATAAGAAAGACTTTGTTGCTAGGAAACATGGTAAGGAAAGAGAACCTTGGGTTCATAAACCTATGCCTTTTCCTCCCAAACTGTCCAAGAAAAAGGATGATGAGCATTTTGAGCGCTTTGCTGAAATGATTAGACCTATCTTTTTGCGTATGCGATTGACTAATATGCTTAAAATGAATCCTTATGCTAAGTACATGAAAGAAATTGTTACTGATAAAAGATAGATACCGGAAGCTGAAATTTCCACCATGCTTGCTAATTATACTTTTAAGGGTGGAATACCAAAGAAACTTGGAGATCCAGGAGTACCCACTATACCATGCTCCATTAAAAGAAACTATGTTAAAACTGCTTTATGTGATCTTGGAGCCGGTGTTAGTGTTATGCCTCTCTCTTTATATCGTAGACTTGATTTGAATAAGTTGACACCTACTGAAATATCTTTGCAAATGGCTGATAAATCAACTGCTATACCTGTCGGTATTTGTGAGGATGTGCCTGTTGTAGTTGCAAACGTTACTATTTTAACGGACTTTGTTATTCTTGATATTCCCGAGGACGATAGTATGTCTATTATTCCTGGAAGACCCTTTTTGAATACTGCAGGGGCTGTTATTGATTGCACTAAAGGCAATGTCACTTTTCATGTTAATGGTAATGAGCATACGGTACACTTTCCGAGGAAACAACCTCAAGTTCATAGTATCAACTCTATTGGAAAAATCCCATCGATTATATTTGGAGGTTTTGAATTTCCTCTTCCTACTGTCAAGAAGAAATATGATATTCTTATTATTGGGGATGTGCATATCCCCGTTGAGGTAACATAGTGTTATTCGAAATTTCTCTGGTTCCATGTTATTCGGAATGAGTTCGTTAACAAGACTTGATCAACCTTGTTAGTGGATTCCTTTTGATGATCATGAGATGGATGAAACTAGAAGGCACAACCTTCTGTACCCTCCTTTTACTTTCTGTTATTTATATTAAATAAAATAAAAATAGTATTTTTCTGTCTGTTATCTGATTATCCGTGCAATATAAATACCCCGAAAATAAAAGTTCTCCAAATGCCCTGAAATTTAAATATGATTTTTTTGGAATATTTGAGAATATTTGGCACTGAGAACACAGCAGGGGGGTCATCCACCTGGCCACGAGGGTGGAGGGCGCGCCCTACCCCCCTGAGCGCGCCCCCTGCCTCGTGGGCCCATGGTGGCCCTCCTCCACTTATCCTTTCACCCACACACTCCTTCTTCCTCCCCCAAACACGAATATCCAGCTCAAACCCGAGTCCAAGCTCATTTTGCTGCCATTTTCGATCTCCTTGCTCAAATCACCTCTCGAGTATCGTTTAATCTTTGACAGACGCCGTGTTGTCCATATTACTCTCCCTGCTCTTGCCTTCTTTGATTATCAGGCAAAAGGAAGATATGTTATTACCAGAGAGGAGGCAGATGAGTACGAGAGGAGGGCAGAGGCCGCTCGTCGCCACGCTACAGCTCAGGAGGCGATAGCCACTGCATCTCAGTACGACCCCAACTTTTACTATGGATATCCGCCAGGCCAGCCGTGGCCATAGACCAACTTAGGCCAAAAGCCTAACTTGGGGGAGTACACATTTCTCGCCGACATTACATTTATGTTCACACACTCATTGCTAGATGTCGGTGCTCATACCTTTTCATTGTATCATCCATGCTAGTTTATTTCCCTTTTTATGCTTTCTTCTTGTGTGTTTGATAAACCTTAAGAAAAAACCAAAAAAATAGTTGGTAGCTTTTAATTAGTTTACTTTCCATGCTTCTGTAGTAATTAAAAAGAAAACCCAAAAAGATTTCCTGTTCTTCTTTTACTTGTTGGGAGCTCTCCCGTGTAAATAGTTTTATTTTCTTTTATTTTCTTTGGGGGTCGATAGGAGAAGACCATAATTAAATTGTTGAAGTGGCTCTTATATGCATTATTGTTGGTCTGACAAAAGAGCCCATATTGCCTTGTCTTCTCCTGTTTATTGAATGCTTGCAGATTTCAACTTAGTCCAATGCACGTGCACTATTATTATTATCCACATCGTTCAGTCGTGCAAGTGAAAGGCAATAATGATGATTATATGATGAACTTATTGAGATGAGAAAAGCTGGTATGAACTCGACCTCTCTTGTTTTTGTCAATATGATTAGTTCATCGTTCCTAATTCAGCCTATTATGAATAAACATGTTTGCAATGACAACTAGAGATCATAGTTCTTGTGCCATTGCTTGATTAGCTAGGAGCTTATAATGGTTTACCTTGCGTGCAAACATGCTATTAAAATGGTTGTGATGTGGTATGATAGGGTGGTATCCTCCTCTGAATGATTTAAGTGACTTGACTTGGCGCATGTTCACGCATGTAGTTGAAACAAAATCAACATAGCCTTCATGACATTTATGTTCATGGTGGATTATATCCTACTCATGCTTGCATTTGGTGTTGATTAATTTTAATGCATGTTCATGACTGTTGTCGCTCTCTAGCTGGTCGCTTCCCATTCTCTTGCTAGCCTTCACCTGTACTAAGCAGGAATACTGCTTGTGCATCCAACTCCATAAACCCCAAAGTTATTCCATATGAGTCCACCATACCAACCTATATACGGTATCTACCTGTCGTTCCAAGTAAATTTGTATGTGCCAAACTCTAAACCTTCAAATAATTATCCTATTTTGTATGCTTGAATAGCTCATGTATCAACTAGGGCTGTCTGTATCTTCCATGTTAGGCGGGTTATTCTCAAGAGGAGTGGACTCCGCTCCTCACTCACGAGAAAGTGGCTGGTCACCGGGATGCCCAGTCCCATGCTTTATGCAAATCAAATCAAAATAATTACAAACAAACTCCCCCTGGGACTCTTGTTAGTTGGAGGCACTCGTTGTTTCGAGCAAGCCATGGATTGATGCTTGTTGGTAGAAGGGGGAGTATAAACTTTAACATTCTGTTTGGGAACCGCCTATAATGTGTGTAGCATGAAAGATATTGCCATCTCTTGGTTGTTATGTTGACAATGAAAGTATACCGCTCAAAATATTATTCACCTCTATTTCAAACCCTAGCTCTGGCACCTCTACAAAATCCCTGCTTCCCTCTGCGAAGGGCCTATCTATTTACTTTCATGTTGAGTCATCATCCTCTTATTAAAAAGCACCAGTTGGAGAGCACCACTGTCATTTGCATTCATTACTGTTAGTTTACATTGAGTATGACTTGACTGGATCTCTTTTACCATGAATTACAATGTCTAGTCAGTCCTTGATCTTTAAAGGTGCTCTGCATTTATGTTTTGTGGTCTCACAAAGGGGTAGCGAGATACCATCTTGTTATATCATATTATGATTGTTTTGAGAAAGTGTTGTCATCCGACACTTATTATTATTGCTCTCTAGTTGATTATGCCATTGATATGAGTAAACTTGAGAGCTAAGCGTTACTGTGAATGTGGTTAGTCATAATCTTTGCTGAAAACTTGAATGCCGACTTTACATATTTACAACAACAAGAGCAAACAGAGTTTGTAAAAGTTTTTCTTTATCACTTTCAGTCTATGAACTGAATTTCTTGAGGACAAGCAAAGGTATAAGCTTGGGGGAGTTGATACGTCTCCGTCGCATCTACTTTTCCAAACACTTTTGCCCTTGTTTTGGACTCTAACTTGCATGATTTGAATGGAACTAACCCGGACTGACGCTGTTTTCAGCAGAATTACCATGGTTTTATTTATGTCCAAAAACAAAAGTTCTCGGAATTACCTGAAACTTCACGGAACAACTTTCCGGAAATAATAAAAAATCCTTACAAAAGATGAAGGCCAGGGGGCCCACCACCTGTCCACGAGGGTGGGGGGCGCGCCCCCTACCTCGTGGGCCCCCTGGAGCTCCTCCGACCTCAACTCCAACTCTATATATTTGGTTTTGGAGAGAAAAAATCAGAGAGAAGAATTCATCACGTTTTACGATACGGAGCTGCCGCCAAGCCCTAAAACCTCTCGGGAGGGCTGATCTGGAGTCCGTTCGGGGCTCCGGAGAGGGGAATCCGTCGCCATCGTCATCATCAACCATCCTCCATCACCAATTTCATGATGCTCACCGCCGTGCATGAGTAATTCCATCATAGGCTTGCTGGACAGTGATGGGTTGGATGGGATCTATCATGTAATCGAGTTTTGTTAGGGTTTGATCCCTAGTATTCACTATGTTCTGAGATTGATGTTGCTATGACTTTGCTATGCTTAATGCTTGTCGCTAGGGCCCGAGTGCCATGATTTCAGATCTGAACCTATTATGTTTTCATCAATATATGAGAGTTCTTGATCCTATCTTGCAAGTCTATAGTCACCTATTATGTGTTATGATCCGTTAACCCCGAAGTGACAATAATCGGGGTACTTACCGGTGATGACCGTAGTTTGAGGAGTTCATGTATTCATTATGTGTTAATGCTTTGTTCCGGTACTCTATTAAAAGGAGGCCTTAATATCCCTTAGTTTCCGTTAGGACCCCGCTGCCACGGGAGGGTAGGACAAAAGATGTCATGCAAGTTCTTTTCCATAAGCATGTATGACTATATTCGGAATACGTGCCTACATTACATTGATGAACTAGAGATAGTTCTGTGTCACCCTAGGTTATGATTGTTACATGATGAACCGCATCCGGCATAATTCTCCATCACCGATCCATTGCCTACGAGCTTTCCATATATTGTTCTTCTCTTATTTACTTTTCCTTTGCTATTGTTATCATCACTACAAAATACCAAAAATATTACTTTTGCTACTGTTACCTTTTGCTACCATTACCACTACTACCATATTACTTTTCTACTAAATACTTTGCTGCAGATACTAAGTTTCCAGGTGTGGTTGAATTGACAACTCAGCTGCTAATACTTGAGAATATTCTTTGGCTCCCCTTGTGTCGAATCAATAAATTTGGGTTGAATACTCTTCCCTCGAAAACTGTTGCGATCCCCTATACTTGTGGGTTATCAGAGTTGTGTTCAGCGGGTACCTATGTTTGAGTTGTGCTTTGCAACAGACTCTCTTTGGTCCCTTTAACCTGGGTAGCAAGCCCCCAAGTGTTTTTTTGTGGCCAATAAGCTGGATCAAAGTGTAATCATAACTTCACTCAATGAACAGGAAGCCCCCATGTGACCATAATAAGATAAGCCCATAAAGCAGGATACCCATGTTTGAACCATGCATCATGGCAGCAAGTTCTCTTTGGCAACCTTTAATTTTTCTAAGAACTCAAACTTGCGAGAGATTAATTCTTTTTGAACCGGAACTTTAAACCGGATTTGAAAGCTTCAAAACTTTGTGGGAGACAGATTATCCTTGAGTCGGATTGTGAACCGGATATTGAGAGCTTCAGAACTTTGTGGCAGATAGATTTCCCTTGAACCGGATTCTAAACCGGAAGCATCATTGCGAGCCGGAATTTTGCTGACGGCCTTGAAATTTTTATCAATATAACAGCAGCCCCTGGGATCGGGTTATTTTTCCCTCCGATGACCCGGGCTTTTGAATTAGCTGGAACTGGCAAGATTTGTTGAGTTATGTCATTGTAGCCCCCGAGTCTTAAGACGACTCGAGGAGTTGTCTTGAGATTCTCCATTTTGACTGTGATATAAACCGGTATGAGTCACCCAACAGCTCAGTGATATAACTTGTCCTGCATTGGAGAACGCAGAGTTGATGATCACCATGGTGAAGCTGAAATCAATCACGAGCGAGTCGGCCGCGGGAGCAGACAGATGAGTTGGCCTCGACATTGTATGCCGGTGCAGACGAGCAAGTTGTCCTCCTCGGTGTAAGCCGGCGTGGATGCGTGAACCGGCCACGGACGCGGATGGATGAATCGACCATGCTATTTGTAAGTTGATGCAACAAAGAGAGTCAGCTGTGGGTGTAAGCGAGATAACCACAACATTGATGCAGACTCAACAACAGGAGCGGCGGCTTATATGTGTGTCCGTCGAGCAGCACGGCACGGACGAACACCAGTGCAGAGTAATGCTGTCCCGCGCTCCATATCCATAGCACTTTTGCGATGGATAATTATCCTGCATCAAAAACACCGCAAGCCAGAGTAATTGTTTTTTTAAATGAATATATATTGAAAAATAGATAAGGCGGAAAGCACATGGTATTTTTGTCGGACGAACGTAGACTGAGCAAATAGTATTTTGTTCCCCGCTGCTGTCCATGCAAAAGGGATTTAACCACAACACTGTAGCCATTATGGACAAAATAATTCCCTTCTCTGGCAGCATATAGTGAAGATCAGCAGAGGCAAAGCAGTGTCTGACGAGGTGAAAGCCGGCGACTTGGTTGATGTATAAATCCTGGCGTCTCAGCACCTCATATTCTCTTTTTGGTTTTTTGCACGAACAGTAACATAAATTCACTAAAAGCAGAACTAATACTCCCCGCCATTAGCAGCGGTAGTTTAGCAGATATTTTATAGAACCGCCCAGGACTGGACCCTTGCACAATTCACGCGTGTTGATACGGATGGATATGACAACTGCGACTGCTAGAAGCGAGGGCGTCTTCGCGGTAAAGAGTCGCTAGCGCAACCGACCGCGGAGCATGGGACATGGCAACGGGCAGCTCAGGCGTGGCTATGGCAGAGGCGAGCCCCTGGACATTTTGATTCGCCGTTGTTTGTTGACGTAGCACCTGAGAATATCTCCTGGGCAGATGTAGTAAAAAAGATCAAAATCTGAACCACCAATAAGGCAGTAACCTTCACGTCCACAGACTTCTCCAAAATCAATCAGTACATGTGTACTAGTACTACTTGATGATCTGCCCCACGCCTGCATTAGACCTCTCCCAATGCAAAGGTGCTTAGATGAGGTGCTAAGCATATTAAATGCCTTAGCAACTCAAGTCCACAATTCCAAGGTGCTAAGCTTTTGGGTGCTAAGCTTTGTGCATTTAATTCGTTGTAGACTCAGAATTGTGCTTTCACCTAGGTACACGTGCTTAGCACTGTTTCTTCCTGGGGTCACCATACTACTCTCTCTCTCTCTCTCTCTCTTCTTAACTAGCATGTCACATCATATTTTTTGCTTAGTTGGCAACCTTAGCACCTGTACAAGGTGGAGCATTGGGAGGGGCCTTAGTATTTGAGGATGTGCTACTTCACCCAAGAGTTAATAGCTGCCTCGGGACTTGACCCACACAGTTTTGCTTGATGGGAGTGGATCACGGGTGGAGGAGCAGCATCAGCCAACCGGCCAGGTATGTGCGCGACGCTGCATCCGTATGCCAAGGAAGCGAGAGTTTCTCGGGTTTTGATTCGCCTGTGGAAGAGAATATGCAGTCGTGCATCCAAACCTGGCCAGCATACAGTCGGTCTTGGCGACACGGGGTTGACGCGGGCTCGCGGAGAGGCCGTGGCAGCTGCAGCAAGCGGCTCATAGCAAGCAGAGGTAGCCCAGAGGCGGAGGCGAGGTTGGACTAGTGACGGGTGACTTGATCTGAGGCCACAACTAGCTTGAGGCCACGACGAGCGGAGGCGGGCGGTTCACGGCAGGGGCGAGGAGGCGAAGGCCTCCGTGGTACAGGTGGCTCTCGAACGACGGCGGCTCCAAGCAGAGGAGCAAGTCAGTGGCGACGGTGAGGCCGTGACGACCATTCAGCGCACAGGCAGGTCATAGCGCAGGGGTGAATTGGTGGCATAGCTGCTCGTCTCAGCCATGAAGGCAGTAGGCGCTCGAAGCAAGGCCACAACGGCGGCGAAGGTGAGTAGGCCGTGGTAGAGAGCAGCAGCGCCGGTTCGGCCAAGGGGGCGGCGATGAGTTGATGCCTGGCATGGGTGGCTTGAATCGGGGGCAACCCATGGCGGCTCAAGGCGAGCATGAACCGGCCATGGAAACCGAATGGGGCCGACCAAAAACGGCGAGTCGTCGGGTCGATGCCGCGCTGGCGAGGGCGGCTCATGACCCCCTGGTGCAGTGAAGCGAGGCGAAGCCGAGCTTAAGAACAACAACTCAGGTGAAGGTGAAAGGCAGTAGCAAGTTGGCCAGCTCACAACAACTCGTCTTTTTACGGCATTGGGCGGTTTGGAAGTAAAAGCGGCTGGCCCGACTTGACTCATGGCTGCGGGGGCAGCTTCCAGCGAAAGTGGTAGAGGCAGGCAGAGGTGCCGGCGGGTCTACTACTGAAACGGAGAACAGCAATGCAATTGGGGGCGGCTAGCGGCCCGAGATGCGGCGTCTTGCGCAGAGGGAGACCGGTGATGGCTCGGAGGCAGGCGGCTGGAGACTTGCTCTGGCGAGGGCGAGGCGGACACGGAGTGAGGTGTGCTACGTCTTGAGCTTGCGTTGGTTTTCCCCGAAGAGGAAGGGATGATGCAGCAGAGTAGCATAAGTATTTCCCTCAGTTTTTGAGAATCAAGGTATCAATCCAGTAGGAGCCCACGCTCAAGTCCCTCGTACCTGCACAAAGCGATAGCTACTCGCAACCAACGCGATTAGGGGTTGTCAAGCCCTTCACGGTCACTTACGAGAGTGCGATCTGATAGATAGAATACTTTTGGTATTTTTGATATAAGGATGCAAAGTAAAAAGTAAAAGCAAAGTAAATAGCAAAACGATATAAAAGTGACGGAGGTTGATATGATGAGAATAGACCCGGGGGGCCATAGGTTTCACTAGTGGCTTCTCTCAAGAGCATAAGTATTCTACGGTGGGTGAACAAATTACTGTTGAGCAATTGATAGAATTGTGCATAATTATGAGAATATATAGGCATGATCATGTATATAGGCATCACGTCCGTGATAAGTAGATCAAAACGATTCTGCATCTACGACTATTACTCCACTCATCGACCGCTATCCAGCATGCATATAGAGTATTAAGTTAAAAATAGAGTAACGCCTTAAGCAAGATGACATGATGTAGAGAGATAAATTCATGCAATATGAAATAAACCCCATCTTGTTATCCTCGATGGCAACGATACAATACGTGCCTTGCTGCCCCTTCTGTCACTGGGTAAGGACACCGCAAGATCGAACCCAAAGCTAAGCACTTCTCCCATGGCAAGAACTACCAATCTAGTTAGCCAAACCAAATGGATAATTTGAAGAGACTTGCAAAGATAACCAATCATGCATAAAAGAATTCAGAGAAGATTCAAATATTATTCATAGATAGACTTGATCATAAACCCACAATTCATCGGTCTCAACAAACACACCGCAAAAAGAAGAAGATTACATCGAATAGATCTCCACGAGAGAGGGGGAGAACTTTGTATTGAGATCCAAAAAGAGAGAAGAAGCCATATAGCTACTAACTATGGACCCAAAGGTCTAAGGTAAACTACTCACACTTCATCGGAGGGGCTAGGATGATGTAGAAGCCCTCCATGATGACGGCCCTCTTCCGGCGGAGCTCCGGAACAGGCCCCAAGATGGGATCTCGTGGATACAGAAAGTTGCGGCGGTGGAATTAGGGTTTTGGCTCCTGTTCTGATTGTTTGGGTGTACGTGTGTATATATAGGAGGAAGGAGTACGTCGGTGGAGCACCGAGGGGCCCACGAGGCAGGGGGCACGCCACCCACCCTCGTGACCACCTCTTTGATCCCTTGCAGTAGGGTCCAAGTCTCCTGGATCATGTTCGGTGAGAAAATCACGTTTCCGAAGATTTTATTCCGTTTGGACTCCGTTTGATATTCCGTTTATCCGAAACACTGAAATAGGCAAAAAACAGCAATTCTGGGCTGGGCCTCCGGTTAATAGTTTAGTCCCAAAAATAATATAAAAGTGGAAAATAAAGCCCAATATAGTCCAAAACAGTAGATAATATAGAATGGAGCAATCAAAAATTATAGATACGTTGGAGACGTATCAGGCATCCCCAAGCTTAATTCCTACTCGTCCTCGAGTAGGTAAATGATAAAAAGAGAATTTTTGATGAGGAGTGCTACTTGGCATAATTTCAATGCAAATCTTCTTAATTGTGGTATGAATATTCAGATTAGAAAGATTCGGGACAAAAGTTTATATTGACATAGAAAATAATAATACTTCAAGCATACTAACAAAGCAATTATGTCTTCTCAAAATAACATGGCCAAAGAAAGTTATCCCTACAAAATCATATAGTCTGGCTATGCTCCATCGTCCCCACAAAAAGTATTTAAATCATGCACAACCCCGATGACAAGCCAAGCAATTGTTTCATACTTTAACTTTTTCAAAACTTTTTCAATCTTCACGCAATACATGAGCGTGAGCCATGGATATAGCACTATAGGGGGAATAGAATGGTGGTTGTGGAGAAGACAAAAAGGAGAAGATAGTCTCACATCAACTAGGCGTATCAACGGGCTATGGAGATGCCCGTCAATAGATATCAATGTGAGTGAGTAGGGATTGCCATGCAACGGATGCACTAGATCTATAAATGTATGAAAGCTCAACAAAAGAAACTAGTGGGTGTGCATTCGAAACAGTGAAATAGGCAAAAAAACAACAATTCTGGGTTGGGCCTCCGGTTAATAGGTTAGTCCCAAAAATAATATAGAAGTGGAAAATAAAGCCCAATATAGTCCAAAACAGTAGATAATATAGCATGGAGCAATCAAAAATTATAGATACGTTGGAGACGTATCAAGGTGAAGCCGTCTCCATGACCAGACCCTTATCCGGGTCATGTTTGACCTGCTGACTTTCCTTTTCTTTCTTTTGTATTCCTTCCCGGGCCAAGACCTGCTTTGGCAATCTCATCGTCCTCCAACTCGACAGATCTGAAAACATAACCACAACTCGGCCGATTGCCAAGAACAATTGCAGTGAAAATTTTCAGTCCGTCTTGGTTCAACCTGCGACCGATGGTGCAACCTTCGACTGCGACTCTTTTCTCGAACTAGGCGGGTTACCATGGCGCGTCTGAACACGCAACCCTAACTTATTCTTTGAACTTTAGATCATAAATCTGAAACAATGAACACAAAGCTGACGCGGATCCTTTCAAACTTGTGTTTCCCTATCCGGAAAATTACAAGCTTCTTGATCCCTATGAAAAAATCCCTCCCAGAACTAAACACCATCATGCGCAGGCCCCACGGTGGGCGCCAACTGTCGTGGAATTGTCACGGCAGATGTCCTAGTGTGAGGACTTAGTCGTGAGGCCAACGCATCGACGCGGTATCTTGAAGGGGTTGGTCGGAATCGAGAGACGCGAGGCAATCAACACACAAGACAAGGGTTTAGACAGCTTCGGGCCCCGGGAAACATCATCCGGTAATAGCCCTACATGTTGTTTGTGGCTAGGTCTCATTATGCTCGTGAGAGAGTAACCATATCAGCCGGCTCCCCTTTTAGCCGTGTCTAGCCTTAGAGATTCTTTTTTCTTCTCCCTCTTGGGGTGCCCTGCCCCTCCTTATATATGTTGAAGGGGCGGGTTACATAACTAGTCCTATTAGAATTAGGATTACTCTATTACACGTGGAGTCCTAGTCTTACTTCCTTTTAGGAGAATATTCCTTTATGTCTTTCCTCTTAATCCGGCCATCATAACATGAGCCGGCCTTCTGGGCCTTGGGCCTTGTCATCCATCTGAAACACCTGCCGGGTCACCAATGAGTCACCTACCTCGGTCGGGTCATTAGTGAGTGGAGAGATCCGGATGGGTCACTTAGTGAGTCGCCAAGTCAGGGCGGGTCACCAGTGAGTCACCAAATCTGGCCGCATCATACATCTGGCCGGGTCATACCGCAGGGTATATCCCTGACACACATTGAAATATTTTTGAAGTTTTTTGGTTTTCTTGAACAAGCAAATAAAAGGGAAAAGCAAAAATGAGAAAAATTATTTACACGGGAAAGCTCCCAACAAGCAAAAGAAGAACAAGGAAATCTTTTTGGGTTTTCTTTTTAGTACTACAACTAAGCATGCATAGAAACTGAACTAACTACAACTAATTTTTTTGGTTTTTCTAAGGTTTTTCAGACACACAAGAAGACAACGAGGAAATAAATTTAACATGGATGATACAATGAAAAAGTGTGGACACCGACAAATGAAATAAGTGAACATGAATGTAATGTTGGTGAGAAACACGTACTCCCCCAAGCTTAGGCTTTTGGCCTAACTTGGTAATCGATCAGTAGCCTGGATAGTAGTTGGGGTACTGAGGACCGGGCATCCACTGATCCCACTGCTGAGGCTCTTCCTCCTCCTCTGCAGCCTGATCGTTCCGGTAGGCGATGATGTCCGTAGGCATAATCCTATATCCGCCCCTGGCAACAGGATCAAACAGAGCAGGAGCATGCAATGGAATAATATCACGAGTTTCAATGCTGAAAACCAAGTTATAAGGAATAGGGATGTCAGGGTAATCTCATGCAATAAAATGGTGGTGTTCCATGGCTGCGCAGTCTAGGTAAACCTTGGTCAGAGGGTAATCATGAAGGCGTATCTCAACCACAAAGTGAGCCGCCAAACAAGTAGCAAAAATCCCACCATGTATTTTACCCTTGGACCTATTAATGTGGAGGCGACGTGCCACAATAGCTCCCAAGATATAAGTGTTGTCGCTCTCTAATGCATGGCGCAAATCAACAAGGTTTGGTGAGCTGAGCGCACCCACCTTCTCTCTAGCAAGCATTTTGCAATGAAAAGAGCAAAGTAATGAATAGCAGGAAAATGCAACCCAGCGGCAGTGATATCTGACACCCCTCTCTCATCTCCCACCGTCAAGGTATGATAAAAGGCCTCAAACTCTGCCGGCCTAGGCTCATCTAAGCTCCCATCCGAAGGGATCATGCATATGTTACAAAATTCAGTAAGTGGTATCTGATGGGTTTCAGCATATAAATCAAACCGCACCTTAGGAGGATTATTGCTAGGAAGGAAAGTAAAACTTTGAACAAAGATGTTTGTGAGGAGATGATACTGTTCACATTCAGCTGCGATGAAGTCGGTGAGGCCGGCATTACAATTACAGACGGCAAAGACCGAAATACAGATGACAAAGAGTTTGCCGTCAATCGGCTCACAGCAAACATAGACGGCAAAGAGGATCGCGGCAAAGGCTTCTTTGCCGTCAGCTTTTTATCTCACAGACGACAAAGTCTTTCCCGTCAGCAAAACACATATTTTTGCCGTCAGCATTTCATCTGACAGACGGCAGAGAAACCTATTTGCCGTCAGCCAAGCGTGATCTTTGCCGTCAGCCAAACCTTTTTACAGACGGCAAAGATTTTTTTTAATTTTACAAAAAAATACGCTGGACAGAGTCAACATCAAAACAAGACATGAAGGTTTTCTTTTAGGGAACATGACATGAAGATTCGGCTGACAAAGAAAAGGAAAGGCCCGGGCATGCTGCCTTTTATTCATCGTCGGTGGAGTTACAGAGTTGTTACACAGCAGTCCTGAAAGTTTACAAAAAGGATCCTAAAAACTAAATCTGAAAAGCAATCAGGTCCTTCTCCACTGCGGCAACAAAGACTTCATCGCCGGTCGTACTTCATCGCCGGGGACAAAACCGGAGGGACTCCACTTCTACCGCGCGGCCATGCTCGCCGCGCCGCCCGGCCGTGCTTGCCACGCTGCCTGCCCTGGTCGCTGATGGGATGCCCAACCCTGCTCGCCGGCCTGTCTCACCGAGGCGCCGCCCAGCCGTGCTCTCTGCATCACCCCCCTAGTTGCCGAGCCACTCCTCGCCCATCCCTATCGCCGGCTCGCCGCACCTAGATGAGGCGGCGCAAGGCCTTGCTCGCCGAGATGATTCCCGCCCTGCTCGTCGCATGGCCACCCATGAGCAGAGGAGAGCGCGGGGCGATGGCGCTCGCCGAGGCGCTGCAAGGCCTGCTCGCTACGCCGCTGCCCACCCTGCTCGGCCGCGAGCAGAGAGGAGCGTGAGGTGGGTGGCGGCTGGCGAAAGCGGCCGGAGGCAGGCGGCACGCGAAGGCAGCGGCCGGAGGCAGGCGGCACACGAGGTGGGTGGGGGCTGGCGGAAGCGGCCGGAGGCAGGCGGCGTGCGAACGCAGCGGCGCATGGTGAGGCGAGCGATGGCTACGGTGCGAGAGAGAGAGGATAAGGTTCGGGCAGAGGAGAGGAGAGAGATGAACAAGAGGGAGAGGATAAGGCAAGGACTGCGGGTGGTGGTGGGCCAGCGGGTGGGGGTGCATGGTCAAAGAAGAGGCGGGTGCGGGCGGCCCAGATCTTGCCATATCATCAATCCGCGAGATGAATCCGTGTGCTGTGTTTCTTCTTTGCCGTCTGTCAAAAAAAGACAATCGGTGAAGAAATATTTTTCCGTCTGCAATTTTTTTACAGACAACAAAGACATATTTTGCTGTCTTCAATTATATTCCATACGGCAAAGTGACCTCTTTGCCGTCTGTGGAAAAAAAGCAAATGTCAAAGTACGTCTTTGCCGGCTGTAATAAAAAACAGACATCAAAGTATGTCTTTGCCGTAAGTTATTCTTTTCCATCAGTAGCTGCCGGCAAAAGTGGTCTTTGCCGCCTGGCCCGACAAAAAACTGACGGCAAAGAGCTCTACTAACGACAAATTAGCTGATTCCTGTAGTGTTAGCAGCATATTTTGTGAACTCCTGAAGAATTCCAGCCTCTTCCATGAACTGGGTGTGCGGCCATTCGCATGGCCGCACCTCCGCCAACCTCCAAGGGTGGAGATCACTATTAGATGACTCCCCAATAACACCCTTGGAGTTCTTCTTTGAAGCAAACTTCCTAAAGATATTCATTCTTTTCCTATGAACAAAAATTCTGAAATTTTTAGTCCACAATTTTTTCTCAACAAAACTTCACAAAATTGATAGCAACTACTCATAGGGATGCATAGAGGCCATAGCAAGCATTCAAACTACTTAGAACTCTAAGAATTCAACATGCAAGCTCATCTACAGCAACACCAAGAGTAGCTAATTATTCAAAATATAAACCACTAAAACAAAATCTAATTGGACAAACGATGGAGTAACATACCAAGGAACAATCCCCTAAAACAGTTTTGGAAATGGAGCTTCGAGCAAAGAGATCGAAACCTGTGGGTTTGAGAGCAAGAACACGGGAGAGAGAGCAATGGAGAATTTTTTTCTGGAGGTAAGTCATGATGTTGTGTGAAGGGATAATTGAGGGGGCCCATGTGGGGACCACAACCCACCAGGGTGCGCTTGGGGTTCCTGGCGCGCCCAGGTGGGTTGTGCCCACCTGGTGCACCTCCCTCTAATATTATTTGCACCAGAAATTCTTAAATATTCAAAAAAACATATTAAATTTTCAGAACATTCTGAGAACTTTTATTTTTGGGTCATTTTTTATTGCACAGGAAATTCAAAAAACGGACAAAACATGGCATTTTATTTTATTTAACTAATAAAAACATATAACAAAAAGTAGGGACAGAAGGTAGTGCTTACTAAATTCATCAACTTCATACCGCTAAAAAATGATCCATTAATAAGGTTGAGCAAGTCTTATTAACAACCACTTTCAATTAGCATGAAACGGAAGAACTATCGTAAATCACTAAGTTACCTCAACGGGGATATGAATGTCCCCAACAATAAGCATTTCATATTTCTTTCTGACAGTAGGCAGAGGTATTTGAAAACTTCCAATAGTGATTATCGGAGATTTTTCAATAACATTAATACCATTCACTTGGAATTGTTTCTACGGAAAGTGCACCGTATGCTCATTACCATTGATGTGAAAAGTGACCTTGCTTTTATTGCAATCAATAACAGCCCCTGCAGTATTCAAGAAGGGTCTACCAAGGATAATCGACATGTTGTCGTCCTCGGCCATCTCAAGTATAACAAAGTCAGTCAAAATAGTAAGATTAGCAACAACAACAGGCACATCCTCACAGATACCGATAGGTATGGCAGTTGATTTGTCAGCCATTTGAAAAGATATTTTAGTAGGTGTGAGTTTATTCAAATCAAGTCGTTTATATAAAGAGAAAGGCGTAACACTAACACCATCACCTAAATCACATAAAGCAGTTTTCACATAATTCTTTTTGATGGAGCAAGGTATAGTTGGTATTCCTGGATCTCCATGTTTTTTAGGTACTCCATCTTTTAAAAGTATAATTAGCAAGCAAAGTGGAGATTTCAGCTTCCGGTATTTTTCTCCTATTAGTGATGATGTCTTTCATATACTTTGCATAAGGAGACATTTTCAAGATATCAGTCAAGCGAGTACGCAAAAAGACTAGCCTCGGCATTTCAGCAAAGCATTCAAATTCTTCATCATCTTTCTTTTTAGTTCAATTAGGTGGAAAGGGCATTGGTTTTTGAACCCACGGTTCTCTTTCTTTACCGTGTTTTCTAGCAACAAAGTCTTTTTTATCATACCTTTTATTATTAGGTTGTGGGTTATCAAGATCAACAGGTGGTTCTATCTCAACATCATTGTCTGATTCTTTATTATTTGGTTGAGAGTCTTCATGAACATCAACATTATCTTTTTCATTATCACTAGGTGAATGTTCATTACCAGACTGAGTTTCAGCATCAGAGATAGAAGTTTCATTATCATTATCAGGACCTTTCTCTATTTCAGGTTCACTAGGAGCATGCAAAGTCCTATCAATTTTCTTTTTCTTTTTAGAAGAACTAGGTGCAGTGGTGTTGTTCCTTTGTGAATCCTGTTCAATTCTTTTTGGGTGTCCCTCAGGATAAAGTGGTTCCTGAGTCATTTTACCTCCTCTAGTTGGAACTCTAACAGGAAAGTCATGTATATTATTATTCATTTCATCAAGCAACTTTCTTTGAGATTTAGCTACTTGTTCTAACTGAGTTTGAACCATAGAAGCATGCTTTACAACACCTGTAACATCATTTGAGATTCTAAATCACAAGTCACTCAAGTGAGCAATCATATCATAGTTGTATTTCAATTGTTTCATAACATTTGCATTGAAGTGATCTTGTTTTCAAATGTAGTTTTCAAACTCATAAAGGCATTGACTAGGGTGCATATTGTGAGGATTGTAATTATCATTGAACTTCATTGAAGAATTTACCTCTACCACCTTAGGCAGTGATGGTGTATTAAGCCCATGTATTTCTTCAATAGGAGGTAAATTTTTGACATCCTCATCTTTAATACCCTTTTCCTTCATAGATTTCTTTGCCTCTTGCATATCTTCAGGACTGAGATATAATATACCCCTCTTCTTCGGAGTGGGTTTAGGCGGTGGTTCAGGAAGAGTCCAATCATCATAATTTTTCAATATATTATTCAATAATTCTTCATCTTGCCCAACAGTTCGTTCCATGAAAACACAACCAACACAACTATCTAGGAAATCCCTAGAAGCATCGGTTAGTCCATTATAGAAGATATCAAGTATTTCAATTTTCTTAAGAGGATGATCAGGCAAAGCATTAAGTAACTGGCAAAGCCTCCCCCAAGCTTGTGGGAGACTCTCTTCTTTGATTTGCACAAAGTTAAATATTTCTTGTAAATCAGCTTGTTTCTTATGAGCAGGGAAATATTTTTCAGAGAAGTAATAAATCATATCCTGGGAACTACGCACACAACCAGGAGAAAAGAGTATTGTACCAAGATTAGCATCACGCTTTAATGAGAATGGAAATAATTTGAGAATAAAGTAATAGCGAGTTTTCTCATCATGAGTAAAAAGGGTGGCGATGTCATTCAACTTAGTAAGATGTGCCACAATAGTTTCAGTTTCATAACCATGGAAAGGATCATATTCAACCAAAGTAATTAGCTGTGGGTCGACAGAGAATTCATAATCCTTATCATCAATAAAGATTGGTGAAGTAGCAAACTTAGGATCATATTTCATTCTAGAATTCAGAGATTTTTCCTTATACTTGCATAATAATTTCTCTAGATCATCTCTATCCCTACAAGCAAGAATATCTCTAGTTGTCTCCTCATTCGTAACATAACCTTTTGGTACCTTAGGCAATTCATATCTAGGAAGGCTAGTTCGAGCAGGTGTTTCAGGAGTTTCAGTTTCAAGCTCATCATTAGATTCAACAAGATCATGTTGTATTACTCTAGCAATTTGTTCATCAAGAAAGTTACCAAGTGGGACATCATCATTATCAGGCAAGGTACTAGCATCATCGTAATTATCATTCATAGTAGAAGTAGCATCATCAATAACTTGCGACATTTCAGAATTAATAGCATGTGGTGGTGTTGCAAGTTTACTTATAACAGAAGGTGAATCTAAAGCAGAACTGGATGGTAGTTCCTTACCTCCCCTTGTCTTAGAGGGATAAATCTTAGTCTTAGTATCCTTTAAATTCTTAATAGATATAAATTGATAATAATCCCAAGTGACTCAAAAAATATAGCTATGATCCCTGGCAACAGCGCCAAAAAAGGTCTTGATAACCCACAAGTACAAGGGATCGCAACAGTTTTCGAGGATAGAGTATTCAACCCAACTTTATAGATTTGACACAAGGGGAGCCAAAGAATATTTGAAGGTATCAGCAGCTGAGTTGTCAATTCAACCACACCTGGAGATTAATTATCTACAGCAACGTGATCAGTAGCAAAGTAATATGATAGCTTTGATAATAGTGATAGCGGTAACAGTAACGGTAACAGTGATAGCAGTAGTTTCATAGCAAGTGCAACAGTAATGATAGCAGTAGTAAATTAGCAAGAACAATATAAGATAAATTTGTAGGCATTGGATCGGTGACTTGTTGGATGATATTCATCATGAGACAGCTATAACCTAGGGCGACGTGGCACTAGCTCTGGTTCATCAATATAATGTAGGCATGTATTCCGTAAATAGTCATACGTGCTTATGGAAAGTACTTGCATGACATCTTTTGTCCTACCCTCCCATGGCAGCGGGGTCCATACAGAAACTAAAGGATATTAAGGCCTCCTTTTAGTAGAGAACTGGAACAAAGCATTAACACACGATGAATACAAGAACACCTCAAACTACGGTCATCACCGAGAGTGGTCCCGACTATTGTCACTCCAGGGTTGCCGGATCATAACACGTAGTAGGTGACTATAACTTGCAAGATTAGATCTAGAACATGGATATAATCGTAATAACATAAACGGTTCAGATCTGAAATCATGGCACCCGGGCCCAAAGTGACAAGCATTAAGCAAAGCAAAGTCATAGCAACATCAATCTTAGAACATAGTTGATACTAGGATCAGGCTCTAACAAAACTAACTCGATTACATGATGAATATCATCCAACTCCTCACCGACTAGCGAGCCTGCGAAGGAATTACTCACTCCCGGTGGGGAGCATAATGGAATTGGCGATGGAGAAGGGCTGGTGATGACGAAGAACGAAGATCCCCCTCTCTGGAGCCCCAAATGGACTCCAGATCCGGCCTCTCGATGAAGAACAGGAGGTGACGGTGGCTCCGTCTCGTGGATCGTGATAATTCTTTCTCCCTGTTTTTTTCTGGAAAAACAGGATTTTATAGTGTCGGTTTCAGGGTCTGCGAGGCCACCAGGTGGGGACAACCCACTTGGGCGCGCCAGGAGGGAGGCATGCCCCGAAGGGTTGTGCCCACCCAGGTGCCCCCTCCGGTGGATCTTGGCTCCAGAAATTCTTAATTTATTGTATAAAAAATCCTCGCAAAGTTTCGTTCCATTCCGAGAGCTTTTATTTTTGCACAAAAACAACACCATGGTAGTTTTGCTGAAAACAGCGTCAGCCCGGGGTTAGTTTCATTGAAATCATGCAAATTAGAGTCCAAAACAAGAGGGAAAGCGTTAGGAAAATTTGATACGTCTCCAACGTATCTATAATTTTTGATTGTTCCATGCTATTATATTATCCATCCAGGATGTTTTATATGCTATTTTATATGATTTCTGGGACTAACCTATTAACCTAGAGCCCAGTGCCAGTTTCTGTTTTTTCCTTGTTTTTCAATTTTACAGAAAAGGAATACCAAACGGAGTCCAATTGACGTGCCAATTTTTTATGATTTTTTATGGACCAAAAGAAGCCCCCCGGAGTAAAAGAGTTGGGCCAGAAGAGTCCTGGGCCGTCCACGAGGGTGGGCGGCGCGCCCTACCCCCCAGGCGCACCCCCTATCTTGTGGACGACTCGGGGACCCCCTGACTTGTTCCCGATGCCAAAAAATCCTATAAATACAGAAACCTCCAGAAAATAACCTAGATCCGGAGTTCCGCCGCCGCAAGCCTCTGTAGCCACCAAAAACCAATCAGGACCCTGTTCCGGCACCTTGCCGGAGGGGGGATCCCTTGCCAGTGGCCATCTTCATCATCCCGGCACTCTCCATGATGAGGAGGGAGTATTTCACCCTCGAGGCTGAGGGTATGTACCAGTAGCTATGTGTTTGATCTCTCTCTCTCTCGTGTTCTTGATTCGGCATGATCTTGATGTATCGCGAGCTTTGCTATTATAGTTGGATCTTATGATGTTTTCCCCCTCTATCTCCTTGTGATGAACTGAGTTTTCCCTTTGAAGTTATCTTATCGGATTGAGTATTTAAGGATTTGAGAACACTTGATGTATGTCTTGCTTGCGCTTATCTATGGTGACAATGGGATATTCATGTGATCCACTTGATGTATGTTTTGGTGATCAACTTGCAAGTTCCGTGACCTCGTGAACTTATGCATAGGGGTTGGCACACGTTTTCATCTTGACTCTCTGGTAGAAACTTTGGGGCACTCTTTGAAGTTCTTTGTGTTAGTTGAATAGATGAATATGAGATTGTGTGATGCCTATCGTATAATCATACCCACGGATACTTGAGGTGACATTGAAGTATCTAGGTGACATTAGGGTTTTGGTTGATTTGTGTCTTAAGGTGTTATTCTAGTACGAAATCTAGGATAGATTGAATGGAAAGAATAGCTTCGTGTTATTTTACTACGGACTCTCGAATAGATCAATCAGAAAGGATAACTTTGAGGTGGTTTCGTACCCTACAATAATGTCTTTGTTTGTTCTCTCCTATTAGTGACTTTGGAGTGACTCTTTGTTGCATGTTGAGAGATAGTTATATGGTCCAATTATGTTATTATTGTTGAGAGAACTTGCACTAGTGAAAGTATGAACCCTAGGCCTTGTTTTAACGCATTGCAATACTGTTTGTGCTCACTTTTATCATTAGTTACCTTGCTGTTTTTATATTTCAGATTACAAAAACCTATATCTACCATCCATATTGCACTTGTATCACCATCTCTTCGCCGAACTAGTGCACCTATACAATTTACCATTGTATTGGGTGTGTTGGGGACACAAGAGACTCTTTGCTATTTGGTTGTAGGGTTGTTTGAGAGAGACCATCTTCATCCTACGCCTCCCATGGATTGATAAACCTTAGGTCATCCACTTGAGGGAAATTTGCTACTGTCGTACAAACCTCTGCACTTGGAGGCCCAACAACGTCTACAAGAAGAAGGTTGTGTAGTAGACATCAATCACAAGCTCAGGAGTCTCCTTAGATTCCTGTCTAGAAGTGTTTTGCATATCTCTCATAGGGAAAATATCCTCAAAGAATGTAGCATCCTTAGACTCCATAATTATACCGACCTTCACATCAGATACCATGTAGCATCCTTAGACTCCATAATTATACCAACCTTCACATCAGATACCTTCGATTTCACTACTAGAAATCTATAGCAAACGTTGTTTTAAGCATAGCCCAAATTAACACAGTCCACGGTCTTTGGTCCAAGCTTACACTTTTTGGGGATCGACACATTGACTTGTGCCAAGCAGCCCCAAGTACGCAAGTGCGAGAGTGTCACCCTTCTCTCTCCCATTGCTCATAGTGAGTGACTTCATTGTCCTTTGTCGGAACTTTATTCAGGACATGACGTGATGTTAATATAGCCTCCCCCATGTCTTGTATAAACCCAATGTATCTAACATGGCGTTAACCAAAGCAGTTAGAGTACGATTTTTCCGTTCGGCAACCCCACTTTACTAGGGTGAATAGGGAGACATCCTCTCATAAATAATGTCATGTTCCACACAAAAAGAATCAAACTCATTCGAGAAGTACTCTCCACCACGATCTGACCGAACTTGTTTAATTTTCTTTTCATGTTGATTCTCAACTTTTGCCTTATAGATTTTAAAGTAGTGTAGAGCCTCGTCTTCAATATTTAGCAGATATACATAACAATATCTAGTCGAGTCATCAATCAATGTCATGAAGTATTTCTTTCCACCTTGGCAACCCACACATGTAAATATGCGTCAGCCAACTTATCTCCGATCACGCTCAAAACTGCTCCAAGAAATACAACGGTGGCCTCCCTTAACGCCTTCTCCTATTCAACAGTGAGCTTTCTCGCGTGAGTCGCACCGGCGACCTAGAACACGTTCATCGCCGTGAGCCATAAGGTGATTTTGGTCTACTAACGCTTAAAATATGTACCGGTAAACTTATCCAGTTTCAGTGCAGCAAAAACTATGATTAAAAAATTACCTCCACATATTAAGTTTTTGGACTGTTGAATATATTAGCAATATTTCACTCAATCTAATAAACGAATAAATTACTAGTATGTCATTGACAAAAATAAATGTATGATGATATTTGATCACACAATCACATACTACGCTAACAACAGATACATCGATGTATAACGCTAGCATGGCTAAAACAGAAATCAATAGGAGCAGGATAAACGAGTTATACCCTCCAATCGACCAGGTAGAGGCGGTGGCAGCGGCAACAGCAGCGTCCTTGGTATCCTTCTTCTCATCTTCGAGTTTCTCGGCGGTGGCGCAACCGGCTTCGTTGGTGGTGGACATGGTGACCACTACAGGAATCAGCTTCTTTGATGTCTGCCATGGCAGACGGCAAAGGTACCAAAAGCGGACGGCAAACCTCTTTGTCATCCGCCACCGGCGGCAAACCTGCCCAGCAAAGTGAGCTACGGTAAAGAGGTTCTTTGCCCTTTGCTTCCTCAAAGCAAGTGACAAAGAACATGGACGGCAAATAACAGGTTTTAGCCACGTTAGGTGGCTAACGGGAGGCTTTGTCGTCAGCCAACAGACGACAAACATGCCCTCCCCTTTGTCATCTTCTATCTGACGTCAGCTACGTGTCATGCCCCCAAGCCTTTGCCATCCGCCACAGATGACAAACTCCCACAGCCTTTGCCGTCTGCTACAGACGGCAAAGTAACCAAACGGGTCAACTCCTAGATTGCACAGGTTGCTGCCATGTGGCATCTTTGCCGTCTGTGGCAGACGGCAAAGGCCTCTTTACCGTCAGTGGCAAGCGGCAAAGAGTCTGCATTGTTTCTGTTTTCTGTTATATCCCTGCATTTTCAAAAGATATATATGATATATATAGTTCCAACCTCAAACATAGCCCATGTATCAAACATCTAGCAGTCCATCAATGAAACAATATGAAGGAAATATGCCCTAGAGGCAATAATAAAGTTGTTATTTATATTTCCTTATATCATGATAAATGTTTATTATTCATGCTAGAATTTTATTAACCGGAAACTTAGTACATGTGTGAATACATAGACAAACTGAGTGTCACTAGTATCCTCTACTTTACTAGCCCGTTAATCAAAGATGGTTAAGTTTCCAAACCATAGACATGAGTTGTCATTTGATGAACGGGATCACATCATTAGAGAATGATGCGATGGACTTGACCCATCTGTTAGCTTAGCACAATGATCGTTTAGTTTGTTGCTATTGCTTTCTTCATAACTTATACATGTTCCTATGACTATGAGATTATGCAACTCCCAAATACCGGAGGAACACTTAGTGTTCTATCAAACATCACAACGTAACTGGGTGACTATAAAGATGCTCTACAGGTGTCTCCGATGGTGTTTGTTGAGTTGGCATAGATCGAGATTAGGATTTGCCACTCCATGTATCAGAGAGGTATCTCTAGGCCCTCTCGGTAATGCACATCACTATAAGCCTTGCAAGCAATGTGACTAATGAGTTAGTTACGGGATGTTGCATTACAGAACGAGTAAAGAGACTTGCCAGTAACGAGATTGAACTAGGTATTGAGATACCGATGATCGAATCTTGGGCAAGTAACATACCGATGACAAAGGGAACAACGTATGTTGTTATGCGGTTTGACCAATAAAGATCTTCGTAGAATATGTAGGAACCAATATAAGCATTCAGGTTCCGCTATTGGTTACTGACCGGAAGTGAGTCTCGGTCATGTATACATAGTTCTCGAACCCGTAGGGTTCGCACGCTTAACGTTCGATGATGATCAGTATTATGAGTTTATGTGTTTTGATGTACCGAAGGTAGTTCGGAGTCCCGGATGTGATCACGGACATGACGAGGAGTCTCAAAATGGTTGAGATATAAAGATTGATATATTGGACGGCTATATTCGAATACCAGAAATGTTCCAAAGAAATTTCGGATAAACTGGAGTGCCGGAGGGTTACCGGAACCCCCCCGGGGAACTAATGGGCCCCATGGGCCTTAGTGGAGAGAGAGAGGGGCGGCTAGGGCAGGCCGCGCGCCCCTCCCCCTTGGGTCCGAATTGGACTAGGGAAGGGGGCGCCCCCCTTTCCTTCTCCCTCTCTCCCTCTCCTTCCTTCCCCATCTCTTCCTTCTTGGAAACCTACTAGGAATAGGATTCCTATTCCTAGTCGGAATCGTACTTGGGGCGCGCCCCTATAGGGTCGGCCGGCCTCCCCCTTGCTCCTTTATATACGGGGCAGGGGGCACCCTAGAACACACAAGTTGATTGTTTAGCCGTGTGCGGTGCCCCCCTCCACAGATTTCCACCTCGGTCATATCGTTGTAGTGCTTAGGCGAAGCCCTGCGTTGGTAACTTCATCATCAACGTCATCACGCCGTCGTGCTGACGAAACTCTCCCTCGACCTCAGCTGTATCTAGAGATCATGGGACGTCACCGAGCTGAACGTGTGCAGATCACGGAGGTGTCATACCTTCTGTGCTAGGATCGGTCGGATCGTGAAGACATATGACTACATCAACCAAGTTGTCCTAAATCTTCTGCTTTCGGTCTACGAGGGTACGTGGAAAACACTCTCCCCTCTCGTTGCTATACATCACCTAGATAGATCTTGCATGTGCATAGGAAAATTTTGAAATTACTGTGTTCCCCAATAGTGACATCCGAGCCAGGTCTATGCGTAGATGTTATATGCATGAGTAGAACACAAATTAGTTGTGGGTGTGATTATATACATATTGCTTGCTGTCACTAGTTGATTCTTGATTCAGCGGTATTGTTGGATGAAGCGGCTCAGACCGAAATTATGCGTACGCTTACGCGAGACTAATTCTACCAACGTGCTTCGCACACAGGTGGCTAGTGGTTGTCTGTTTCTCCAACTTTACTTGAATTGGTTTCAGTGAATAGGGTTCTTTCTGAAGATCAAAAAGAAATCACTATACTACGTTGTGGTTTTGATGCGTAGGGTTCTTGCTAGAATCCCGTAGCAGCCACGTAAAACTTGCAACAACAAAGTAGAGGATGTCTAACTTGTTTTTGCAGGGCATGTTGTGATGTGATATGGTCAATACGTGATTATATAAATTGTTGTATGAGATGATCATGTTTTGTAACACAGTTATCGACAACTGGCAGGAGCCATATGGTTGTCGCTTTATTGTATGAAATGCAATCGCCATGTAATTGTTTTACTTTATCATAAAGCGGTAGCGATAGTCGTAGAAGCAATAGTTGGTGAGACGACAACAATGTTTCGATGAAGATCAAGGTGTCAAGCCGGTGACGATGGTGATCATGACGGTGCTTTGGAGATGGAGATCAAAGGCACAAGATGATGATGGCCATATCATATCACTTATATTTGATTGCATGTGATGTTTATCCTTTATGCATCTTATTTTGCTTAGTTCGGCTGTAGCATTATAAGATGATCTCTCACTAAATTTCAAGGTACAAGTGTTCTCCCTGAATATGCACCGTTGCTACAGTTTGTCGTGCCAATACACCACGTGATGATCGAGTGTGATAAGCTCTACGTTCACATACAACGGGTGCAAGCCAGTTTTGCACACGCAGAATACTCGGGTTAAACTTGACGAGCCTAGCATATGCAGATATGGCCTCGGAACACTGAGACCGAAAGGTCGAGCATGAACCATATAGTAGATATGATCAACATAGTGATGTTCACCATTGAAAACTACTCCATCCCACGTGATGATCGGACATGGTTTAGTTGATATGGATCACGTGATCACTTAGATGATTAGAGGGATGTCTATCTAAGTGGGAGTTCTTAAGTAATATGATTAATTGAACTTTAATTTATCATGAACTTAGTACCTGATAGTATTTTGCATGTCTATGTTATTGTAGATAGATGGCCCGTGTTGTTGTTCTGTTGAATTTTAATGCGTTCCTAGAGAAATCTAAGTTGAAAAATGATGGTAGCAACTACACGGACTGGTCCGTAACTTGAGGATTATCCTCATTGCCGCACAGAAGCATTACGTCCTTGAAGCACCGCTGGGTGACAAGCCTGCTGCAGATTCTTTTGAGGATGTTGCTACGTCTTGAGCTTGCGTTGGTTTTCCCCGAAGAAGAAGGGATGATGCAGCAGAGTAGCGTAAGTATTTCCCTCAGTTTTTGAGAACCAAGGTATCAATCCATTAGGAGGCCACGCTCAAGTCCCTCGTACCTGCACAAAACGATAGCTACTCGCAACCAACATGATTAGGGGTTGTCAATCCCTTCACGGTCACTTACGAGAGTGAGATCTGATAGATATAATATTTCTGGTATTTTTGGTATAAAGATGCAAAGTAAAAAGTAAAAGCAAAGTAAAAAAAGCAAAGCAAGATTAAAGTGATGGAGATTGATATGATGAGAATAGACCCGGGGGCCATAGGTTTCACTAGTGGCTTCTCCCAAGAGCATAATTATTCTATGGTGGGTGAACAAATTAGTGTTGAGAAATTGACAGAATTGAGCATAGTTATGAGAATATCTAGGCATGATCATGTATATAGGCATCATGTCCATGACAAGTACATCGAAACGATTCTGCATCTACTACTATTACTCCACTCATCGACCGCTATCCAGCATGCATCTAGAGTATTAAGTTGAAAACAGAGTAACGCCTTAAGCAAGATGACATGATGTAGAGAGATAAATTCATGCAATATGAAATAAACCTCATCTTGTTATCCTCGATGGCAACGATGCAATACATGCCTTGCTGCCCCTTCTGTCACTGGGAAAGGACACCGCAAGATCGAACCCAAAGCTAAGCACTTCTCCCATGGCAAGAACTACCAATCTAGTTGGCCAAACCAAACGGATAATTCGAAGAGACTTGCAAAGATAACCAATCATGCATAAAATAATTCAGAGAAGATTCAAATATTATTCATAGATAGACTTGATCATAAACCCACAATTCATCGATCTCAACAAACACACCGCAAAAAGAATATTACATCGAATAGATCTCCACAAGAGAGGGGCAGAACTTTGTATTGAGATTCAAAGAGAGAGAAGAAGCCATCTAGCTACTAACTATGGACCCGAAGGTCTGAGGTAAACTACTCACACTTCATCGGAGGGGCTATGATGATGTAGAAGCCCTCCGTGATGACGGCCCTCTTCCGGCGGAGCTTCGAAACAGGCACCAAGATGGGATCTCGTGGATACAGAAAGTTGCGGCGGTGGAATTAGGTTTTGGCTCCTGTTCTGATCGTTTGGGGGTACGTGTGTATATATAGGAGGAAGAAGTACGTCGGTGGAGCACCGAGGGGCCCACGAGGCAGGAGGCGCGCCCTAGGGGGGGCGCCCCCACCCTCGTGACCGCCTCTTTTGTTCCTTGGAGCAGGGTCCAAGTCTCCTGGATCACGTTCGGTGAGAAAATCACGTTCCCGAAGATTTAATTCCGTTTGGAGTCCGTTTCATATTCTGTTTCTCCGAAACACTGAAATAGGCAAAAAACAGCAATTCTGGGTTGGGCCTTCGGTTAATAGGTTAGTCCCAAAAATAATATAAAAGTGGAAAATAAAGCCCAATATAGTCCAAAACAGTAGGTAATATAGCATGGAGCAATCAAAAATTGTAGATACGTTGGAGATGTATCAGGCATCCCCAAGCTTAATTCCTGCTCATCCTCGAGTAGGTAAATGATAAAAAAGAGAATTTTTGATGCGGAGTGCTACTTGGCATAATTTCAATGCAAATTTTCTTAATTGTGATATGAATATTCAGATTCGAAAGATTCAAGACAAAAGTTCATATTGACATAAAAATAATAATACTTCAAGCATACTAACAAAGCAATTATGTCTTCTCAAAATAACATGGCCAAAGAAAGTTATCCCTACAAAATCATATAGTCTGGCTATGCTCCATCTTCACCACACAAAGTATTTAAATCATGCACAACCCCGATGAAAAGCCAAGCAATTGTTTCATACTCTAACTTTTTAAAAACTTTTTCAATCTTCACGCAATACATGAGCATGAGCCATGGATATAGCAGTATAGGTGGAATAGAATGGTGGTTGTGGAGAAGACAAAAAGGAGGGGAAGATAGTCTCACATCAACTAGGCATATCAACAGGCTATGGAGATGCCCATCAATAGATATCAATGTGAGTGAGTAGGGATTGCCATGCAATGGATGCACAAGAGCTATAAATGTATGAAAGCTCAACAAAAGAAACTAGTGGGTGTGCATCCAACTTGCTTGCTCATGAAGTCCTAGGGCACTTGAGGAGGCCCATCATTGGAATATACAAGCCAAGTTCTATAATGTAAAATTCCCACTAGCATATGAAAGTGATAACATGAGAGACTCTCTACTATGAAGATCATGGTGCTACTTTGAAGCACAAGTGTGGTAAAAAGGATAGTAGCATTTCCCCTTTTTATTTATTTTCTCCCTTTTTGGGGGCCTTCTTTTTTTTCTTTGGCCTTTCTCTTTTTTTGGGACAATGCTCTATTAAATGATGATCATCACACTTTTATTTATTTACAACTCAATGGTTACAACTCGATTCTAAAACAAAGTATGACTCTATATGGATGCCTCCGACGGTGTACCGGGATATGCAATGAATCAAGAGTGACAAGTATGAAGAAATTATGAACGCTGGATTTGCCACAAATACTATGTCAACTACATGATCATGCTAAGCAATATGACAATGATGAATGTGTCATGATGAACTAGGTGGTGGAAAGTTGCATGGCAATATATCTCGGAATGGCTATGGAAATGCCATAATAGGTAGGTATGGTGGCTGTTTTGAGGAAGGTATATGGTAGGTGTATGATACCGGCGAAAGGTGCGCGGTATTAGAGAGGCTAGCAAAGGTGGAAGGGTGAGAGTGCGTATAATCCATGGACTCAACATTAGTCATAAAGAACTCATATACTTATTGCAAAAATCTAGAAGTTATCAAAGCAAAGTATTACGCGCATGCTCCTAGGGGGATAGATTGGTAGGAAAAGACCATCGCTCGTCCCCGACCGCCACTCATAAGGAAGAAAATCAATAAATAAATCATGCTCCGACTTCATCACATAACGGTTCACCATACGTGCATGCTACGGGAATCACAAACTTTAACACAAGTATTCTTTAAATTCACAACTACTCAACTAGCATGACTTTAATATTATCACCTCCATATCTCAAAACAATTATCAGCTTCAATCTTTTCTTAGTATTCAACACACTCAAAAGAAAGTTTCACAAATCTTGAATACCAAGAATATTATTATTAAGCAAATTACCATGCTATTAAGAGACTCTCAAAATAATTTAAGTGAAGCATGAGAGATCAATAGTTTCTTTAAAACAAATCCACCACCGTGCTCTAGAAGATCTAAGTGAAGCACATAGAGCAAAATTATAATGCTCAAAATATATAAGTGAAGCACATAGAGCAAAATTATAACGCTCAAAAGAT
This sequence comes from Triticum urartu, assembly GCF_003073215.2. Lineage (NCBI taxonomy): Eukaryota > Viridiplantae > Streptophyta > Magnoliopsida > Poales > Poaceae > Triticum > Triticum urartu. The sequence continues at coordinate 506,851,579 of NC_053025.1, forward strand.
ATAAGTGAAGCACATAGAGCAAAACTACTTAGCTCAAAAGATATAAATGAAGCACATAGAGTATTCTATCAAATTTTAATTCATGTATGGCTCTCTCAAAAGGTGTGCACAGCAAGGATGATTGTGGCATACTAAGACACAAACACACAAATAATACAAGACGCTCCAAGCAAAACACATATCATGTTGGTGAATAAAAATATAGCTCCAAGTAAATTACCGATGGAAGTGGACGAAAGAGGGGATGCCTTCCGGGGCATCCCCAAGCTTTGACTTCTTGGTGTCACTGGATTATCTTGGGGGTGCCATGGGCATCCCCAATCTTAGGCTCTTGCCACTCCTTGTTCCATAATCCATCAAAAGAATTCACCCAAAACTTGAAAACTTCACAACACAAAACTCAAAATAGAAAACTCGTGAGCTCCGTTAGCGAAAGAAAACAAAAGACCACTTCAAGGTACTGTAATGAACTCATTATTTATTTATATTGGTGTTAAACCTACTGTATTCCAACTTCTCTATGGATTATAAATTTTTTTACTAAACATAGATTCATTAAAATAAGCAAACAACACACGAAAAACAGAATCTGTCAAAAACAGAACAGTCTGTAGTAATCTGTAGCTAGCGCAAGATCTGGAACCCCAAAAATTCTAAAATAAATTGCTGGACGTGAGGAATTTATCTATTAATCATCTGCAAAAATAATTAACTAAATAGCATTCTTCAAATAAAATTGACAGAAGTTCTCGTGAGCGCTAAAGTTTCTGTTTTTTACAGCAAGTTCAACAAGACTTTCCCCAAGTCTTCCCAACGGTTCTACTTGGAACAAACACTAATTAAACACAAAAAAAACCAAAACAGAGGCTAAATAATTTATTTATTACTAAGAAGGAGCAAAAATCAAGGAATAAAAATAAAATTTGGTTGCCTCCCAACAAGCGCTATCGTTTAACACCCCTAGCTAGGCATAAAAGCGAGGATAGATCTAGGTATTGCCATCTTTGGTAGACAATCCATAAGTGGCTCTCATGATAGTTTCATATGGTAATTTTATTTTGTTTCTTGGAAAGTGTTCCATGCCCTTTTTTTAATGGAAATTGAAATCTGATATTCCCTTCCTTCATATCAATAATCGCACCAACCGTTCTAAGGAAAGGTCTACCAAGAATAATAGGGCAAGAAGGATTGCAATCTATATCAAGAACAATGAAATCTACGGGCACATAATTCCTATTTGCAACAATAAGAACATCATTAATCCTTCCCATAGGTTTCTTAATAGTAGAATCCGTGAGATGCAAGTTTAGAGAGCAATCATCAAAATTGCGGAAATCTAGCAAATCACACAAAGTTTTGGGAATAGTGGAGACACTAGCACCCAAATCACACAAAGCATAGAACTCATGATCTTTAATTTTAATTTTCATAGTTGGTTCCCACTCATCATAGAGTTTTCTAGGGATAGAAACTTTCAACTCAAGTTTTTCTTCATAAGATTGCATCAAGGCATCAACAATATGTTCGGTGAAGGCTTTATTTTGACTATAAGCATGTGGAGAATTTAGCACGGATTGCAACAAGGGAATACAATCAATTAAAGAGCAACTTTCATAATTAAATTCCTTGAAATCCAATATAGTGGGTTTAGCAACATCTAGATTTTTGTTTCTTTCAATCCCACTTTCATCAATTTCATCATTAAGATCTAAATACTCTGAATTTTTAGAACGCCTTCTAGGTAACGGAAGATCATATTCAGTTTCATCAAGATTCATATTGCAAAACAAAGATTTAATACGGGACACATCAATAACTTTTAGATCTTCATCTTGATTTTCATAGGAATTGGAAGAACATGCTTTAATAAAGGCATCTTTGGAAGCACGCATCCTAGCGGTTCTTTCCTTGCACTCATCAATGGAAATTCTCATGGCTTTGAGAGACTCATTGATATCATGCTTAGGAGGAATAGATCTAAGCTTTAAAGAATCAACCTCGAGGGAAATTCTATCAACGTTCCTAGCCAAATCATCAACTTTAAGCAATTTCTCTTCAAGCAAAGCATTAAAATTCTTTTGTGAATTCATAAATTCTTTAACACTATTCTCAAATTCAGAGGGCATCTTATTATAATTTCCATAAGAGTTGTTGTAGGAATTCCCATAATTATTAGAAGGATTACTAGGATATGGCCTAGGATTAAAATTCCCTCTATAAGCGTTGTTACCAAAATTATTCCTACCAACAAAATTCACATCCATAGATTCATTGTTATTCTCAATCAAAGTAGACAAAGGCATATCATTAGGATCAGAAGAAACACTCTTAGTAGCAAATAATTTCATAAGTTCATCCATCTTTCCACTCAAAACATTGATTTCTTCTATCGCATGCACTTTTTTATTAGAAGATCTTTCAGTATGCCATTGAGAATAATTAACCATAATATTATCTAGGAGTGTAGTAGCATATACTAAAGTGATTTCCATAACAGTGCCTCCCGCGGTCGAATCTAAAAGATTTCTAGAAGCAAAATTCAATCCGGCATAAAAAAATTATATGATCATCCACAAATTCAAACCATGAGTAGGGCAATTACATATCATTGATTTCATTCTCTCCCAAGCTTGTGCAACATGTTCATGATCAAGTTGCTTAAAATTCATAATATTGTTTCTAAGAGAGATGATCTTAGCGGGAGGGAAATACTTAGAGATAAAAGCATCTTTGCACTTGTTCCAAGAATCAATACTATTCTTAGGCAAAGACGAAAACCAAGCTTTAGCACGATCTCTAAGCGAAAAAGGAAATAGCTTCAATTTAACGACATCATTATCGACATCTTTTTTCTTTTGCATATCACATAAATCAACGAAGATATTTAGATGAGTAGCGGCATCTTCACTAGGAAGGCCGGCGAATTGATCTTTCATAACAAGATTCAACAAAGCGGTATTAATTTCACAAGATTCAGCATCGATAAGAGGAGCAATCGGAGTGCTAATAAAATCAATGTTGTTGGTATTGGTGAAGTCACACAATTTAGTATTATCTTGAGCCATCACGACAAACAAGCAATCTAACGCATGGGCAAACAAAAAGGCAAGCGGGCAAAAGAGGCAAATAGAGAGGGAGGATAGAGAGAGAGAGGGTGGATAAAATGGCAAGGGTGAAGTGGGGGGAGAGGAAAACGAGAGGCAAATGGCAAATAATGTAATGCAAGAGATAGGGATTGTGATGGGTACTTGGTATGTTGACTTTTTGCGTAGACTCCCGGCAACGGCGCCAGAAATCCTTCTTGCTATGTCTTGAGCTTGCGTTGGTTTTCTCCGAAGAGGAAGGGATGATGCAGCAGAGTAGCGTATGTATTTCCCTCAGTTTTTGAGAACCAAGGTATCAATCCAGTAGGAGGCCACGCTCAAGTCCCTCGTACCTGCACAAAACGATAGCTACTCGCAACCAACGCGATTAGGGGTTGTCTATCCCTTCACGGTCACTTACGAGAGTGAGATCTGATAGATATAATATTTTTGGTATTTTTGGTATAAAGATGCCAAGTAAAAAGTAAAAGCAAAGTAAAAAAGCAAAGCAAGATTAAAGTGATGGAGATTGATATGATGAGAATAGACCCGGGGGCCATAGGTTTCACTAGTGGCTTCTCTCAAGAGCATAAGTATTCTACGGTGGGTGAACAAATTACTGTTGAGCAATTGACAGAATTGAGCATAGTTATGAGAATATCTAGGCATGATCATGTATATAGGCGTCACGTCCGTGACAAGTAGATCGAAACGATTCTGTATCTACTACTATTACTCCACTCATCGACCGCTATCCAGCATGCATCTAGAGTATTAAGTTAAAAACAGAGTAACGCCTTAAGCAAGACGACATGATGTAGAGAGATAAATTCATGCAATATGAAATAAACCCCATCTTGTTATCCTCGATGGCAACGATGCAATACGTGCCTTGCTACCCCTTCTATCACTGGGAAAGGACATCGCAAGATCGAACCCAAAGCTAAGCACTTCTCCCATGGCAAGAACTACCAATCTAGTTGGCCAAACCAAACGGATAATTCGAAGAGACTTGCAAAGATAACCAATCATGCATAAAAGAATTCAGAGAAGATTCAAATATTATTCATAGTTAGACTTGATCATAAACCCACAATTCATCGGTCTCAACAAACAAACCGCAAAAAGAAGATTACATCGAATAGATCTCCACAAGAGAGGGGGAGAACTTTGTATTGAGATTCAAAGAGAGAGAAGAAGGCATCTAGCTACTAACTATGGACCCGAAGGTCTGAGGTAAACTACTCACACTTCATCGGAGGGGCTACGATGATGTAGAAGCCCTCCGTGATGACGGCCCTCTTCCGCCGGAGCTCCGGAACAGGCCCCAAGATGGGATCTCGTGGATACAGAAAGTTGCGGCGGTGGAATTAGGTTTTTGGCTCCTGTTCTGATCGTTTGGGGGTACGTGTGTATATATAGGAGGAAGAAGTACGTCGGTGGAGCACCGAGGGGCCCACGAGGCAGGAGGCGCGCCCTAGGGGGGGCGCCCCCACCCTCGTGACCGCCTCTTTTGTTCCTTGGAGCAGGGTCCAAGTCTCCTGGATCACGTTCGGTGAGAAAATCATGTTCCCGAAGATTTTATTCCGTTTGGACTCCGTTTGATATTCTGTTTCTCCGAAACACTGAAATAGGCAAAAAAAACAGCAATTCTGGGCTGGGCCTCCGGTTAATAGGTTAGTCCCAAAAATAATATAAAAGTGGAAAATAAAGCCCAATATAGTCCAAAACAGTAGATAATATAGCATGGAGCAATAAAAAATTATAGATACGTTGGAGACGTATCAGACGTTAAGAACGTCTGGCAAAGCAAAGCTGATGACTACTCGATAGTTCAGTGTGCCATGCTTTACGGCTTAGAATCGGGACTTCAACAACGTTTTGAACGTCATGGAGCATATGAGATGTTCCAGGAGTTGAAGTTAATATTTCGAGCAAATGCCCGGATCGAGAGATATGAAGTCTCCAATAAGTTCTATAGCTGCAAAATCGAGGAGAACAGTTCTGTCAGTGAACATATACTCAGAATGTCTGGGTACCACAACCACTTGACTCAGCTGGGAGTTAATCTTCCTGATGATAGTGCCATTGATAGAGTTCTTCAATCACTGCCACCAAGCTACAAGAGCTTCATGATGAACTATAATATGCAAGGGATGGATAAGACAATTCGCGAGCTCTTCGCAATGCTAAAGGTTGCGGAGGTAGAAATCAAGAAGGGGCATAAAGTGTTGATGGTCAACAAGACCACCAGCTTCAAGAAAAAGGGAAAAGGGAAGAAGGGGAACTTCAATAAGAACAGCAAGCAAGTTGCTGCTCAAGTGAAGAAGCCCAAGTCTGGACCTAAGCCTGAGACTGAGTGCTTCTACTGCAAAGGGACTGGTCACTGGAAGCGGAACCCCCCCAAGTATTTGGCGGATAAGAAGGATGGCAAAGTGAAAGGTATATTTGATATACATGTTATTGATGTGTACCTTACTAATGCTCGCAGTAGCGCCTGGGAATTTGATACTGGTTCTATTGCTAATATTTGCAACTCAAAACAGGGGCTACGAATTAAGCGAAGATTGGCTAAGGACGAGGTGACGATGCACGTGGGAAATGGTTCCAAAGTCGATGTGATCGCCGTCGGTATGCTACCTCTACATCTACCTTCGGGATTAGTATTAGACCTGAATAATTGTTATTTGGTGCCAGCATTAAGCATGAACATTATATATGGATCTTGTTTGATGCGAAACAGTTATTCATTTAAATCAGAGAATAATGGTTGTTCTATTTATATGAGTAATATCTTTTATGTTCATGCACCGTTGATGAGTGGTCTATTTTTACTAAATCTCGATGGTAGTGATACACATATTCATAGTATTGAAGCCAAAAGATATAAGTTTAATAAAGATGGTGCAACTTATTTGTGGCACTTCCGTTTAGGTCATATTGGTGTAAAGCGCATGGAGGAACTCCATGCTGATGGACTTTTGGAATCACTTGATTATGAATCCACTTGATGCTTGCGAACCATGCCTCATGGGCAAGATGACTAAGACTCCATTCTCTGAAATAATGGAACAAGCAACTGACTTATTGGAAATAATACATACTGATGTATGCGGTCCGATGAGTGTTGACGCTCGTGGCGGGTATCGTTATTTTCTGACCTCCACTGATGATTTGAGCAGATATGGGTATATCTACTTAATGAAACATAAGTCTGAAACATTTGAAAAGTTCAAAGAATTTCAGAGTGAAGTGGAAAATTATCGTAACAAGAAAATTAAGTTTCTACGATCTGATCATGGAGGTGAATATTTGAGTTATGAGTTTGGTCTTCATTTGAAACAATGCGGAATAGTTTCACAACTCACGCCACCTGGAACACCACAGTGTAATGGTGTGTCCTAACATCGTAACCACACTTTATTAGATATGGTGCGATCTATGATGTCTCTTAATTACTAATTTACCGCTATCATTTTGGGGTTATGCTTTAGAGGCAGCTGCATTCACGTTAAATAGGGCACCATCGTAATCAGTTGAGACGACACCTTATGAACTGTGGTTTGGCAAGAAACCCAAGTTGTCGTTTGTTGAAGTTTGGGACTGCAATGCTTATCTGAAAAAGCTTCAACCTGATAAGCTCGAACCTAAATCGGAGAAATGTGTCTTCATAGGATACCCAAAGGAGACTATTGGGTACACCTTCTATCACAGATCCAAAGGCAAAATATTTATTGCTAAGAATGGATACTTTCTAGAGAAGGAGTTTCTCTCGAAAGAAGTGAGTGGGAGGAAAGTATAACTTGATGAGGTAACTGTACCTGCTCCCTTATTGGAAACTAGTTCATCACAGAAATCAGTTCCAGTGATTCCTACAGCAGTAAGTGAGGAAGCTATTGATGATGATCATGAAAATTCTGATCAAGTTACTACTGAACCTTGTAGGTCAACCAGAGTAAGATCCGCACCAGAGTGGTACAGTAATCCTGTTCTGGAGGCCATGTTACTTGACCATGACGAACCTATGAACTATGAGGAAGTGACGATGAGCCCAGATTCCGCAAAATGGCTTGAGGCCACAGAATATGAGATGGGATCCATGTATAAGAACAAAGTGTGGACTTTGGTTGACTTGCCCAATGATCGGCAAGCCATAGAGAATAAATGGATCTTCAAGAAGAAGACTGACGCTGACGGTAATGTTACTGTATACAAAGCTCTACTTGTTGCAAAAGGTTTTCGACAGGTTCAAGGAGTTGACTATGATGAGACCTTCTCACCCGTAGCGATGCTTAAGTCCGTCCGGATCATGTTAGCAATTGTCGCATTTTATGATTATAAAATTTGGCAAATGGATGTCTAAAAAAGAGTTGTATATGATGCAACCAAAAGGTTTTGTCAATCCAAAAGGTGCTAACAAAGTGTGCAAGCTCCAGCAATCCATTTATGGACTGGTGCAAGACTCTCGGGGTTGGAATATACGCTTTGATAGTGTGATCAAAGCATATGGTTTTATACAGACTTTTGGAGAAGCCTGTATTTACAAGAAAGTGAGTGGGAGCTCTGTAGCATTTCTGATATTATATGTAGATGACATATTGTTGATCGGAAATGATACTGAATTTCTGAATAGCATAAAAGGGTACTTGAATAAGAATTTTTGAATGAAAGACCTCGGTGAAGCTGCTTATATATTAGGCATCAAAATCTATAGAGATAGATCAAGACGCTTAATTGGACTTTCACAAAGCACATACCTTGATAAAGTTTTAAAAAAGTTCAAAATGGATCAAGCAAAGAAAGGGTTCTTGCCTATGTTACAAGGTGTGAAGTTGAGTCAGACTCAATGCCCGACCACTGTAGAAGATAGATAGAAAATGAAAGTCATTCCCTATGCTTCAGTCATAGGTTCTATCATGTATGCAATGCTGTGTAACAGACCTGATGTGTGCCTTGCTATTAGTTTAGCAGGGAGGTACCAAAGTAATCCAGGAGTGGATCACTGGACAACGGTCAAGAACATCCTGAAATACCTCAAAAGGATCAAGGATATGTTTCTCATTTATGGAGGTGACGAAGAGCTCGTCATAAACGGTTAAGTCGATGCAAGCTTTTACACTGATCTGGATGACTCTAAGTCACAAACCGGATACATATTTTTATTGAATAGTGGAGCTATTAGTTGGTGCAGTTCCAAGCAGAGCGTCGTGGCGGGATCTACATGTGAAGCGGAGTACATAGCTGCTTCGGAAGCAGCAAATGAAGGAGTTCATATCCGATCTAGGTGTCATACCTAGTGCATCGGGTCCAATGAAAATCTTTTGTGACAATACTGGTGCAATTGCCTTGGCAAAGGAATCCAGATTTCACAAGAGAACCAAGCACATCAAGAGACGCTCCAATTCCATCCACGATCAAGTCAAGGAGGGAGACATAGAGATTTGCAAGATACATACAGATCTGAATGTTGCAGACCCGTTGACTAAGCCTCTCTCACGAGCAAAACATGATCAGCACCAAGACTCCATGGGTGTTAGAATCATTATTGTGTAATCTTGATTATTGACTCTAGTGCAAGTGGGAGACTCAAGTAAATATGCCCTAGAGGCAATAATAAAGTTGTTATTTATATTTACTTATATCATGATAAATATTTACTATTCATGCGCTGTATTAACCGGAAACTTAGTACATGTGTGAATACATAGACAAACTGAGTGTCACTAGTATGCCTCTACTTGACTAGATCGTTAATCAAAGATGGTTAAGTTTCCTAGCCATAGACATGAGTTGTCATTTGATGAACGAGATCACATCATTAGAGAATGATGCGATTGACTTGATCGATCCGTTAGCTTAGCACAATGATCATTTAGTTTGTTGCAATTGCTTTCTTCATAACTTGTACATGTTCCTATGACTATGAGATTATGCAACTCCCGAATACCGGAGGAACATTTAGTGTGCTATCAAACATCACAACGTAACTGGGTGACTATAAAGATGCTCTACAGGTGTCTCCGATGGTGTTTGTTGAGTTGGCATAGATCGAGATTAGGATTTGTCACTCCGTGTATCAGAGAGGTATCTCTGGGCCCTCTCGGCAATGCACATCACTATAAGCCTTGCAAGCAATGTGACTAATGAGTTAGTTACGGGATGTTGCATTACGGAACGAGTAAAGAGACTTGCCGGTAACGAGATTGAACTAGGTATTGAGATACCAACGATCGAATCTCAGGCAAGTAACATACCGATGACAAAGGGAACAACATATGTTGTTATGCGGTTTGACCGATAAAGATCTTCGTAGAATATGTAGGTACCAATATGAGCATCCAGGTTCTGCTATTGGTTATTGACCGGAAGTGAATCTCGGTCATGTCTACATAGTTCTCGAACCCGTAGGGTCCGCACGCTTAACGTTCGATTACGATCGGTATTATGAGTTTATGTGTTTTGATGTACCGAAGGTAGTTCGGAGTCCCGGATGTGATCACAGACATGACGAGGAGTCTCAAAATGGTCGAGACATAAAGATTGATATATTGGACGACTATATTTGGATACCGGAAATGTTCCGGAGAAGTTTCGGATAAAACCGGAGTGCCGGGGGGTTACCGGAACCCCCCGGGGGAACTAATGGGCCTCATGGGCCTTAGTGGAGAGAGAGAAGAGGCGTCTAGGGAAGGCCATGCGCCCCCTCCCCCTTCGGTCTGAACTGGACTAGGGAAGGGGGGCGCCCCATTTCCTTCTCCCTCTCTCCCTCTCCTTCCTTCCCCCTCTCTTCCTTGTTGGAAACCTACTAGGAATATGATTCCTATTCCTAGTAGGAATCTTACTTGGGGCCCGCCCCTATAAGGCCGGCTGACCTCCCCCTTGCTCCTTTATATATGGGGGCAGGGGGCACCCTAGAACACACAAGTTGATTGTTTAGCCGTGTGTGGTGCCCCCTCCATAGATTTCCACCTCAGTCATATCGTTGTAGTGCTTAGGCGAAGCCCTGCGTCGGTAACTTCATCATCACCGTCATCACACCGTCGTGCTGATGAAACTCCCCCTCGACCTCTGTTGGATCTAGAGATCATGGGACGTCACCGAGCTGAACATGTGCAGATCGCGGAGGTGGCGTACCTCGGTGCTAGGATCGGTCGGTCATGAAGACGTACGACTACATCAACCGCGTTGTCATAATGCTTCAGCTTTCGGTCTACGAGGGTACATGGGCAACACTCTCCCCACTTGTTGCTATACATCACCGAGATAGATCTTGCATGTGCGTAGGATTTTTTTTGAAATTACCACGTTCCCCAGCACAATACACATAGGGTATTAAAAGATCCAATACATACATAGTTTCACGGAGTTCATCCATATATACATACATAGTTTCACATTGTTCATCAATTTAGATACATTAAAACTGAGCACTAATCCAGCCATCTCAGGCCATCATCATTTTCAACCGTCAGATCTGCTATTCTGGACGCTCTTGGCCATTGGATGCACCGTCAGGGCCGCTGGGAGCACTACACGGACTGGCCGATGCTCCGGTAACAAAATCAGCGATCCGTTGTTGTTTGGGCCTACTGGGCCAGTATCATCCAATTTCTATTTCACGAGGCCCGCTATAGATGCGCATGCCAGTCCATGAGCGTGTGACCTCGCGTGGTGACGTCAGGGTGCATCGAATCGTCGCTGTCGATTGAAGTCCAGTAGCCGGAGAAAATTAATGTTGCCAGACATTAATGGCGGGGTGGGTAATTGCATGCCTGAACTTCATCTTCTCCGCTCCTTCCTGTCCCTAATGTCCCGGTTCTTTCTCCCTCAAATCTGAATCTGATTTTGATTGATTCTATTTTTTCTACTCCCTCAATGCAGATGCTATTAGTTGTGATGGATCCGAGCTCATCTTCCCTGATGGACATGTGGCGGGCCATGGTGGGCATGAGGCCGTAGCGGCAGCGGCGGCGACTTGCCCGGTGGAGATGACTAGAGGCGACAGCGGCTTCCGCACGAGGATCTTCTCCAGCACGCCAACTCGCAGTAGGTCCGATCCGAACATTATTTCATCCTCCATCTCGTGCAGATCCATCCGTGTGGAACTGGCATCATCCTGTTGTTCCTGATTGCCTATAAATCTGTAACTGCTTCAAGATGTTATACTTGGTGGTACGAGGTGACTTGTAGGATTGCTGCCAACGATTCACATTCTAGAGCAGACGCATGGAGAATTATAATTATGTAGTACCTCTTTTCCTAAATATTATTGTATATATCAAGAGACTATCATTTTTCCATCGGGGGAAGAAACTATCATTGTTAGTGCATCAAATGTTTGATACTTGTTTTAGGATTGTTTAAAAAATTGGGATTAACAGTACATATAGGGGACTGTTTCACATCTGAAAATTCATGCCCTGTAACTTGCAACTTACACCTTCCTCTCTAATGCTTTCATATTAAATCTTCAGGTTAATACTAATTGAGGTTATTTAGATATGCTAGGAACGGGTGGATCGTTTGAGGTGCACAGGAGCTACCTATTGCTATTCCGATGCATTTATTTTTGTTCCAAATCATGCAATCATTTAGGTTACAAAAGGAAAATCTTGAGTGTGCCAGTGAACATGAAGCAATTGGCAATTCTCGTGTTGCTATAAGGAGTTATCAATATTCATCCACTAAAATAGCTTCTGAACTAACCTTCGAAAATGTTACCAACCGATTACTGCCATTATAAAGTAATTTTAGGAGAACAGAGAGCATTAGTTTTGTTCCTTATGAAGCAGATGCACATATGACATTGTTATTTGTAAACAAACTGGTTGATTCAGATTTCACACCATTTGGCTGCTCTAGAGTAAGTGAACTGCTACAATGGTTTTCTCCGGCCTCGCCATGTTCTATAATCTTCTTTCAAGTACTTTCGTAGGATATCATGTTTGGCACTGCGATGACCCCCCCACCACCACCACACACACATGCACAGTTGTCTGCCAATGATTCAAATTTCACACAATTAAGCGCAGTGCTACAACTACATTCTGGCCTCAACATGTTCTATAATCATCTTTCATGTACTTTCCTAGGCTGTCATGTTCGACACTGCAATGAACACCCACCCACCCCCCAACGCCAGAACATTACTTATATTCTCTCATTTTTATGTATGAGTTTCTTGTGTGCCAATTATTGCAAAATGATGAATTACATATTGCACTTTTCTCAAAGGTCTGTGAAGCTTTTAGTGTGTTGTATTTTCAAGCTTTACAATTTAGGAGCATCTCTTCAACCTAATAGCGAAGTGCCATTGATGATCTGAGCTAATCAAGCACCTGAGAAAAATATTAACCTTTTGTTTCCTTGTATATTATATTTCTCTACCTCTTCAATCTTTCCGTATTTATGAACGCTATAGACTTTATGCTTTCTTTAATGGAAATCAAACAGGCCACCCCCTCTTTTATTCAAAAAATATTATGGAATTTCCAGGCCCCTTGCACAAATATTTTACCATCAACCAGCCTTATTGAAAACTCAATGAACCTGAAGCTTAAGATCAATCCAACTTGAAGACCTAAGAAAAAAAGTCGTTTTAGCCACTCTACTTCATTGCAAATAGACTAAACTACCCCTTCGATTATCGCTGGTGCATTGTAAACTGATCAAGCTCTACCACTTTGACTATGATTAACACAGGGGATAGGTCATATAAATTTAATTTTCATGTTCAATGTATCCATAGATGTAAAGAATTCCTACCAATATATTGTAAAAATAAACGGGCGCAGCAACGCGCACCATCATGGTCTAGTACAAATGAAAACAAGAACTAAACACTGTTGGGGATCGTAGCAGAAATTTAAAATTTTCTACGCATCACCAAGATCAATCTATGGAGTAATCTAGCAACAAGGGGAAGGAGAGTGCATCTACATACCCTTGTAGATCGCTAAGCGGAAGCGTTCAAGTGAACGGGGTTGATGGAGTCGTACTCGTCGTGATCCAAATCACCGATGATCCTAGCGCCGAACGGACGGCACCTCCGCGTTCAACACACGTACGGAACGGAGACGTCTCCCACGCCTTGATCCAGCAAGGAGGAGGGAGAAGTTGAGGGAAAACTCCGACAGCACGACGGCGTGGTGATGATGGAGCTCGTGGTTCTCCGGCAGGGCTTCACCAAGCACTACGGAGGAGAATGAGGTGTTGGAGGAGGAAGAGGGCTGCGCCAGGAGAAGGTTGTGGCTGCCCTCTCTCTCCCTCACTATATATAGGGGGAAGGGAGGAGGGGGAGGCGCCCTAGGGTTCCCTAGGGGAGGGGCGGCGGCCACAGGGGAAACCCTAGATGGGTTTGGGCGCCCCCACCCCCTAGGAAACTTGCCCCCCAAGCCGGGAGGGGCGGCTGCCCTAGGGGTGGCGCCCCCACCTCTCCTGGTTACGTGAGATGGGGTGGGAGGGGCGCTCAGCCCCTTAGTGGGCTGATGTGCCCTCTCCCCTTGGCCCATAAGGCCCCCCAACGCTTGTCGGGGCCTCCGAAACCCCTTTCGGACACGCTGGTCATCACCTGGTACCCCCGGAACAATTCCGGACTCCAATACCCTTCGTCCAATATACCGATCTTTACCTCCGGACCATTCCGGAGCTCCTCGTCATGTCCGGGATCTCATCCGGGACTCCGAACAACCTTCGGTAACCACATACTATTTCCCATAACAACTCTAGCGTCACCGAACCTTAAGTGTGTAGACCCTACGGGTTCGGGAACCATGCAGACATGACCGAGACAACTCTCCGGCCAATAACCAGCAACGGGATCTGGATACCCATGTTGGCTCCCATATGTTCCACGATGATCTCATCAGATGAACCACGATGTTGAGGATTCAATCAATCCCATATACAATTCCCTTTGTCCAGCGGTATTGTACTTGCCCGAGATTCGATCGTCGGTATCCGATACCTTGTTCAATCTCGTTACCGGCAAGTCTCTTTACTCGTTCCGTAACACATCATCCCGTGATCAACTCCTTGGTCACATTTTGCACATTATGATGATGTCCTACCGAGTGAGCCCAGAGATACCTCTCCGTTTACACGAGTGACAAATCCCAGTCTCAATTCATGCCAACCCAACAGACACTTTCGGAGATACCTGTAGTGTACCTTTATAGCCACCCAATTACGTTGTGACGTTTGAAACACCCAAACCACTCCTACGGTATCTGGGAGTTGCACAATCTCATGGTCTAAGGAAATGATACTTGACATTAGAAAAGCTTTAGCAAACGAACTACACGATCTTGTGCTAGGCTTAGGATTGGGTCTTGTCCATCACATCATTCTCCTAATGATGTGATCTCGTTATCAACGACATCCAATGTCCATGGTTAGGAAACCGTAACCATCTATTGATCAACGAGCTAGTCAACTAGAGGCTTACTAGGGACATGGTGTTGTCTATGTATCCACACATGCATCTGAGTTTCCTATCGATACAATTCTAGCATGGATAATAAATGATTATCATGAACAATGAAATATATAATAATAACTAATTTATTATTGCCTCTAGGGCATATTTCCAACAGTCTCCCACTTGCATTAGAGTCAATAATCTAGTTCACATCGCCATGTGATTAACACTCACAGGTCACATAGCCATGTGACCAACATCCAAGAGTCTTGGGTTTGATCATGTTATGCTTGTGAGAGAGGTTGTAGTCAACGGGTCTTGTCATATTCAGATCCCTATGTATTTCGCAAAACTTTATATCGTAGATGCTGCTACCATGTTCCACTTGGAGCTATTCCAAATTGTTGCTTCATTATACGTATCCGGTATCTCTACTCAGAGCTATCCAGATAGGTGTTAAGCTTGCATCGACGTAACTCTTTACGTCGAACTCTTTATCATCTCCATAACCGAGAAACATTTCCTTATTCCTCTAAGGATAATTTCGACCGCTATCTGGTGATCCAGTCCTAGATCACCTTTGTACCCTCTTGCCAGACATGTGGCAAGGCACACATCAGGTGCGGTACTCAGCATGGCATACCGTATAGAGCCTATGACAAGAGCATTGGGGACGTCCTTCGTCCTTCCTCTTTCTTCTGTCGTGGTCAAGCTTTGAGTCTTACTCAACTTCACACCTTACAACTCAGGTAAGAACTGTTGGGTTTCGTAGTAATTTCAAAAAAATTCCTATGCACACGCAAGATCATGGTGATGCATAGCAACGAGAGGGGAGAGTGTGATCTACGTACCCTTGTAGATCGACAACGGAAGTGTTTGGTTGATGTAGTCGTACGTCTCCACGGCCTGACCGATCAAGCACCGAAACTACGGCACCTCCGAGTTCTAGCACACGTTCAGCTCGATGACGATCCCCGGACTTCGATCTAGCAAAGTGTCGGGGAAGAGTTCCATCAGCACGACGGCGTGGTGACGATTTTGATGCACTACCGTCGCAGGGCTTCGCCTAAGCACCGCTACAATATTATCGAAGACTGTGGTGGAAGGGGGCACCGCACATGGATAAGAATATGATCACGTGGATCAACTTGTGTGTCTAGGGGTGCCCCCTGCCCCCGTATATAAAGGAGCAAGGGGAGGAGGCCGGCCGGCCCTATAGGCGCGCCAAGGAGGAGTCCTCCTCCTAGTAGGAGTAGGACAACTACTAGGAGGGGGAAGGAAGTGGGGAGGGAAAGGGAAAGGGGGCGCCGCCCCCCTCTCCTAGTCCAATTCGGACCAGGGGGGAGGAGGCGCGTGACCCACCTTTGGCTGCCCCTCTCTCTTTCCACTAAGGCCCATATGGCCCATTACTTCTCCCGGGGGGGTTCCGGTAACCCTCCGGCTCTCCGGTTTTCTCCGAAATCACCCAAAACACTTCCGGTGTCCGAATATAGCCGTCCAATATATCAATCTTTATGTCTCGACCATTTCAAAACTCCTCGTCATGTCCGTGATCACATCCGGTACTCCGAACTAACTTCGGTACATCAAAACTCATAAACTCATAATATAACTGTCATAGAAACCTTAAGCGTGCGGACCCTACGGGTTCGAGAACAATGTAGACATGACCGAGACACGTCTCCGGTCAATAACCAATAGCGGAACCTGGATGCTCATATTGGCTCCTACATATTCTACGAAGATCTTTATCGGTCAGACCGCATAACAACATACGTTGTTCCCTTTGTCATTGGTATGTTACTTGCCCGAGATTCGATCGTCGGTATCTCAATACCTAGTTCAATCTCGTTACCGTCAAGTCTCTTTACTCGTTCCGTAATACATCATCTTGCAACTAACTCATTAGTTGCAATGCTTGCAAGGCTTATGTGATGTGCATTACCGAGAGGGCCCGGAGATACCTCTCCGACAATCGGAGTGACAATCCTAATCTCGAAATACGCCAACCCAACATGTACCTTTGGAGACACCTGTAGAGCACCTTTATAATCAACCATTTACGTTGTGACGTTTGGTAGCACACAAAGTGTTCCTCCGGCAAACGGGAGTTGCATAATATCATAGTCATAGGAACATCTATAAGTCATGAAGAAAGCAATAGCAACATACTAAACGATCGGGTGCTTAAGCTAATGGAATGGGTCATGTCAATCAGATCATTCACCTAATGATGTGATCCTGTTAATCAAATAACAACTCTTTGTTCATGGTTAGGAAACATGACCATCTTTGATTAACGAGCTAGTCAAGTAGAGGCATACTAGTGACACTCTGTTTGTCTATATATTCACACATGTATTATGTTTCCGGTTAATACAATTCTAGCATGAATAATAAACATTTATCATGATAAAGGAAATAAATAATAACTTTATTATTGCCTCTAGGGCATATTTCCTTCAGTCTCCCACTTGCACTAGAGTCAATAATCTAGATTACGCAGTAATGATTCTAACACCCATGGAGCTTTGGTGTTGATCATGTTTTGCTCGTGGAAGAGGCTTAGTCAATGGGTCTGCAACATTCAGATCCGTATGTATCTTGCAAATCTCTATGTCTCCCACCTGGACTAGATCCCGGATGGAATTGAAGCGTCTCTTGATGTGCTTGGTTCTCTTGTGAAATCTGGATTCCTTTGCCAAGGCAATTGCACCAGTATTGTCACAAAAGATTTTCATTGGACCCGATGCACTAGGTATGACACCTAGATCGGATATGAACTCCTTCATCCAGAATCCTTCATTTGCTGCTTCTGAAGCAGCTATGTACTGCGCTTCACCTGTAGATCCCGCTACAACGCTTTGCTTAGAACTGCACCAACTGACAGCTCCACCGTTTAATGTAAACACGTATCCGGTTTGCGATTTAGAATCGTCCGAATCAGTGTCAAAGCTTGCATCAACGTAACCTTTTACGATGAGCTCTTTGTCACCTCCATATATGAGAAACATATCCTTAGTCCTTTTCAGGTATTTCAGGATGTTCTTGACCGCTGTCCAGTGATCCACTCCTGGATCACTTTGGTACCTCCCTGCTAGACTTATAGCAAGGCACACATCAGGTCTGGTACACAGCATTGCATACATGATAGAGCCTATGGCTGAAGCATAGGGAACATCTTTCATTTTCTCACTATCTTCTGCAGTGGTCGGGCATTGAGTCTTACTCAACTTCACACCTTGTAACACAGGCAAGAACCCTTTCTTTGCTTGATCCATTTTGAACTTCTTCAAAACTTTGTCAAGGTATGTGCTTTGTGAAAGTCCAATTAAGCGTTTTGATCTATCTCTATAGATCTTAATGCCTAATATGTAAGCAGCTTCACCGAGGTCTTTCATTGAAAAACTCTTATTCAAGTATCCCTTTATGCTATCCAGAAATTCTATATCATTTCCAATTAGTAATATGTCATCCACATATAATATCAAAAATGCTACAGAGCTCCCACTCACTTTCTTGTAAATACAGGCTTCTCCAAAAGTCTGTACAAAACCAAATGCTTTGATCACACTATCAAAGCGTTTATTCCAACTCCGAGAGGCTTGCACCAGTCCATAAATGGATCGCTGGAGCTTGCACACTTTGTTATCTCCCTTTGGATCGACAAAACCTTCTGGTTGCATCATATACAACTCTTCTTCCAGAAATCCATTCAGGAATGCAGTTTTGACATCCATCTGCCAAATTTCATAATCATAAAATGCGGCAATTGCTAACATGATTCGGACAGACTTAAGCATCGCTACGGGTGAGAAGGTCTCATCATAGTCAATCCCTTGAACTTGCCGAAAACCTTTTGCGACAAGTCGAGCTTTGTAGACAGTAATATTACCGTCAGCGTCAGTCTTCTTCTTGAAGATCCATTTATTGTCAATTGCTTGCCGATCATCGGGCAAGTCAACCAAAGTCCATACTTTGTTCTCATACATGGATCCCATCTCAGATTTCATGGCTTCAAGCCATTTTGCGGAATCTGGGCTCACCATCGCTTCTTCCTAGTTCGTAGGTTCATCATGATCTAGTAGCATGACTTCCAGAATAGGATTACCGTACCACTCTGGTGCGGATCTCACTCTGGTTGATCTACGAGGTTTAGTAGTATCTTGTTCTGAAGTTTCATGATTATCATCATTAGCTTCCTCACTAACTGGTGTAGGTGTCACTGAAACAGTTTTCTGTGATGCACTACTTTCCAATAAGGGAGCGGGTACAGTTACCTCGTCAAGTTCTACTTTCCTCCCACTCACTTCTTTCGAGAGAAACTCCTTCTCCAGAAAGTTTCCGAATTTAGCAACAAAAGTCTTGCCTTCGGATCTGTGATAGAAGGTGTATCCAATAGTTTCCTTTAGATATCCTATGAAGACACATTTCTCTGATTTGGGTTCGAGCTTATCAGGTTGAAGCTTTTTCACATAAGCATCGCAGCCCCAAACTTTCAGAAACGACAACTTTGGTTTCTTGCCAAACCACAGTTCGTAAGGCGTCGTCTCAACGGATTTTGATGGTGCCCTATTTAACGTGAATGCGGCTGTCTCTAGAGCGTATCCCCAAAACGATAGCGGTAAATCAGTAAGAGACATCATATATCGCACCATATCTAGTAAAGTACGATTACGACGTTTGGACACACCATTACGCTGTGGTGTTCCGGGTGGCGTGAGTTGCGAAACTATTCCACAATTTTTCAAATGTACACCAAACTCGTAACTAAAATATTCTCCTCCACGATCAGATCGTAGAAACTTTATTTTCTTGTTATGATGATTTTCAACTTCACTCTGAAATTCTTTGAACTTTTCAAACGTTTCAGACTTATGTTTCATTAAGTAGATATACCCATATCTGCTTAAGTCATCTGTGAAGGTGAGAAAATAACGATATCCGCCACGAGCCTCAATATTCATCGGACCACATACATCTGTATGTATGATTTCTAACAAATCTGTTGCTCTCTCCATAGTACCGGAGAATGGTGTTTTAGTCATCTTGCCCATGAGGCACGGTTCGCAAGTACCAAGTGATTCATAATCAAGTGGTTCCAAAATTCCATCAGTATGGAGTTTCTTCATGCGCTTTACACTGATATGACCTAAATGGCAATGCCACAAATAAGTTGCACTATCATTATCAACTCTGCATCTTTTGGTTTCAACACTATGAATATGTGTGTCACTACTATCGAGATTCAACAAAAATAGACCACTCTTTAAGGGTGCATGACCATAAAAGATATTACCCATATAAATAGAACAACCATTATTCTCAGATTTAAATGAATAACCGTCTCGCATCAAACAAGATCCAGATATAATGTTCATGCTTAACGCTGGCACCAAATAACAATTATTTAGGTCTAATATTAATCCCGAAGGTAGATGTAGAGGTAGCGTGCCGACTGCGATCACATCGACTTTGGAACTGTTTCCCACGTGCATCGTCACCTCGTCCTTAGCCAATCTTCGCTTAATCCGTAGTCCCTGTTTCAAGTTGCAAATATTAGCAACAGAACCAGTATCAAATACCCAGGTGCTACTGCGAGCATTAGTAAGGTACACATCAATAACATGTATATCACATATACCTTTGTTCACCTTGCCATCCTTCTTATCCGCCAAATACTTGGGGCAGTTCCGCTTCTAGTGACCAGTCTTCTTGCAGTAGAAGCACTTAGTTTCAGGCTTAGGTCCAGGTTTGGGTTTCTTCTCTTGAGTAGCAACTTGCTTGCCGTTCTTTTTGAAGTTCCCCTTCTTCTTCCCTTTGCCTTTTTTCTTGAAACTAGTGGTCTTGTTGACCATCAACACTTGATGCTCCTTTTTGATGTCTACCTCCGCAGCTTTCAGCATTGCGAAGAGCTCGGGAATAGTCTTATTCATCCCTTGCATATTATAGTTCATCACGAAGCTCTTGTAGCTTGGTGGAAGTGATTGGAGAATTCTGTCAATGACGCAATCATCTGGAAGATTAACTCCTAATTGAATCAAGTGATTATTATACCCAGACATTTTGAGTATATGCTCACTGACAGAACTGTTCTCCTCCATCTTGCAGCTATAGAACTTATTGGAGACTTCATATCTCTCAATCCGGGCATTTGCTTGAAATATTAACTTCAACTCCTGGAACATCTCATATGCTCCATGATGTTCAAAACGTCGTTGAAGTCCCGATTCTAAGCCGTAAAGCATGGCACACTGAACTATCGAGTAGTCATCAGCTTTGCTCTGCCAGACGTTCATAACATCTAGTGTTGCTCCAGCAGCAGGCCTGGCACCCAGCGGTGCTTCCAGGACGTAATTCTTCTGTGCAGCAATGAGGATAATCCTCAAGTTACGGACCCAGTCCGTGTAATTGCTACCATCATCTTTCAACTTTGCTTTCTCAAGGAACGCATTAAAATTCAACGGAACAACAGCACGAGCCATCTATCTACAATCAAGCATAAACAAGCAAGATACTATCAGGTACTAAGTTTCATGATAAATTTAGGTTCAATTAATTTACTTAAAGAACTCCCACTTAGATAGACATCCCTCTAATCCTCTAAGTGATTACGTGATCCAAATCAACTAAACCATGTCCGATCATCACGTGAGATGGAGTAGTTTCATTGGTGAACATCACTATGTTGATCATATCTACTATATGATTCACGCTCGACCTTTCGGTCTCCGTGTTCCGAGGCCATATCTGTATATGCTTGGCTCGTCACGTATAACCTGAGTATTCCGCGTGTGCAACTGTTTTGCACCCGTTGTATTTGAACGTAGAGCCTATCACACCCGATCATCACGTGGTGTCTCAGCACGAAGAACTTTCGCAACGGTGCATACTCAGGGAGAACACTTCTTGATAATTAGTGAGAGATCATCTTATAATGCTACCGTCAATCAAAGCAAGATAAGATGCATAAAACATAAACATCACATGCAATCAATATAAGTGATATGATATGGCCATCATCATCTTGTGCTTGTGATCTCCATCTTTGAAGCACCGTCGTGATCACCATCGTCACCGGAGCGACACCTTGATCTCCATCGTAGCATCGTTGTCGTCTCGCCAATCTTATGCTTCCACGACTATCGCTACTGCTTAGTGATAAAGTAAAGCATTACAGCGTGATTACATTGCATACAATAAAGCGACAACCATATGGCTCCTGCCAGTTGCCGATAACTCGGTTACAAAACATGATCATCTCATACAATAAAATTTTAGCATCATGTCTTGACCATATCACATCACAACATGCCCTGCAAAAACAAGTTAGACGTCCTCTACTTTGTTGTTGCAAGTTTTACGTGGCTGCTACGGGCTTAAGCAAGAACCAATCTTACCTACGCATCAAAACCACAATGATAGTTTGTCAAGTTGGTGCTGTTTTAACCTTCGCAAGGACCGGGCGTAGCCACACTCGGTTCAACTAAAGTTGGAGAAACTGTCACCCGCAAGCCACCTATGTGCAAAGCACGTCGGGAGAACCGGTCTCGCGTAAGCGTACGCGTAATGTAGGTCCGGGCCGCTTCGTCCAACAATACCGCCGAACCAAAGTATGACATGCTGGTAAGCAGTATGACTTATATCGCCCACAACTCACTTGTGTTCTACTCGTGCATATAACATTAACATATAAAACCTGGCTCGGATGCCACTGTTGGGTTTCGTAGTAATTTCAAAAAATTTCCTACGCACACGCAAGATCATGGTGATGCATAGAAACGATAGGGGAGAGTGTGATCTACGTACCCTTGTAGATCGACAACGGAAGCGTTTGGTTGATCTAGTCGTACGTCTCCACGGCCTGACCGATCAAGCACCGAAACTACGGCACCTCCGAGTTCTAGCACACGTTCAGCTCGATGACGATCCCCGGACTCCGATCCAGCAAAGTGTCGGGGAAGAGTTCCGTCAGCACGATGGCGTGATGACGATCTTGATGCACTACCGTCGCAGGGCTTCGCCTAAGCACCGCTACAATATTATCGAAGACTGTGGTGGAAGGGGGCACCGCACACGGCTAAGAATATGATCACATGGATCAACTTGTGTGTCTAGGGGTGCCCCCTGCCCCCGTATATAAAGGAGCAAGGGGAGGAGGCCAGCCGGCCCTATAGGCGCGCCAAGGGGGAGTCCTCCTCCTAGTAGGAGTAGGAGGGGGAAGGAAGTGGGGAGGGAGAGGGAAAGGGGGGCGCCGCCCCCTTCTCCTAGTCCAATTCGGACCAGGGGGGAGGAGGCGCACGGCCCACCTTTGGCTGCCCCTCTCTCTTTCCACTAAGGCCGATATGGCCCATTACTTCTCCCGGGGGGGTTCCGGTAACCCTCCGGCTCTCCGGTTTTCTCCCAAATCACCCGGAACACTTCCGGTGTCCGAATATAGCCATCCAATATATCAATCTTTATGTCTCGACCATTTCGAGACTCCTCGTCATGTCTGTGATCACATCCGGGACTCCGAACTAACTTCAGTACATCAAAACTCATAAAATCATAATATAACTGTCATCGAAACCTTAAGCGTGCGGACCCTACGGGTTCGAGAACAATGTAGACATGACCGAGACACGTCTCCGGTCAATAACCAATCGCGGAACCTGGATGCTCATATTGGCTCCTACATATTCTACGAAGATCTTTATCGATCAGACCGCATAACAACATACGTTGTTCCCTTTGTCATCGGTATGTTACTTGCCCGAGATTCGATCGTCGGTATCTCAATACCTAGTTCAATCTCGTTACCAGCAAGTCTCTTTACTCGTTCCGTAATACATCATCTTGCAACTAACTCATTAGTTGCAATGCTTGCAAGGCTTATGTGATGTGCATTACCGAGAGGGCCCAAAGATGCCTCTCCGACAATCGGAGTGACAAATCCTAATCTCGAAATACGCCAACCCAACATGTACCTTTGGAGACACCTGTAGAGCACCTTTATAATCACCCATTTACGTTGTGACATTTGGTAGCACACAAAGTGTTCCTCCGGCAAACGGGAGTTGCATAATCTCATAGTCATAGGAACATGTATAAGTCATGAAGAAAGCAATAGCAACATACTAAACGATCGGGTGCTAAGCTAATGGAATGGGTCATGTCAATCAGATCATTCACTTAATGATGTGATCCCGTTAATCAAATAACAACTCTTTGTTCATGGTTAGGAAACATAACCATCTTTGATTAACGAGCTAGTCAAGTAGAGGCATACTAGTGACACTCTGTTTGTCTATGTATTCACACACGTATTATGTTTCTGGTTAATACAATTCTAGCATGAATAATAAACATTTATCATGATATAAGGAAATAAATAATAACTTTATTATTGCCTCTAGGGCATATTTCCTTCAAGAACCCCTTCTTTGACTGATCTATTTTGAACTCCTTCAAAAAAATGCCAAGGTGTGCGTTCTTTGAAAGTATCATCAGGCATTTTGATCTATCTCTATAGATCTTGATGCCCAATATGTAAGCAGCTTTATCCAGGTCTTCCTTTGAAAATCACTCTTCAAACAATCGTTTATGCTTTCCAGAAATTATACATCATTTCGAATCAACAATATGTCATCCACATATACTTATCAGAAATGTTGTAGTGCTCCCACTCACTTTCTTGCAAATACAAGTTTCTAGCAAACATTGTATAAACCTAAAAGTTTTGATCACTTCATCAAAGCATATATTCTGACCCCGAGATGCTTGCTCTAGTCCATAGAAGGATTGCTGGAGCCAGCATGCCTTTTAGCATCCTTAGGATTGACAAAACCTTTTATTGTATCACATACAACTTTTTCTTACGAAAACTGGTAAGGAAACTTGTTTTGACATCCATCTGTCAGATTTCATAATCGAAAAATACAGCTAATGCTAACATGATTCCGACGGACTTAAGCATCGCTACGGGTGAGAAATTTTCATCGTAGTCAACTCCTTGAACTTGTGAAAAAAAACTCTTTCCCACAAGTCGAGCTTCATAGACGGTAACATTACCGCCCACGTCCGTCTTCTTCTTAAAGATCCATTTATCTTAATGGCTTGCTGATCATCGGGCAAGTCCACCAAAGTCCATACTTTGTTCTGATACATGGATCCTATTTCGGATTTCATGGCTTCTAACCATCTGTCGAAATACGGGCCCACCATCGCTTCTCCATAGCTCGTAGGTTCATTGTTGTCTAACAACATGATATCTAAGACAGGATTACCGTACCACTCAGGAGTAGTACATATCCTTGTCGACCTACGAGGTTCGATAGCAACTTGATCCAAAGCTTCATGATCACTATCATTAACTTCCTATTCAACAGACATAGGTGCCACAGAAAACATCCTTCTGTGTTGCATCACTCTCTGGTTGAAGTAAAGGTTCGACAACCTCATCAAGTTCTATCTTCCTCCCACTCAATTCTTTCATGAGAAACTCCTTCTCGAGAAAGGACCCATTCTTAGCGACAAACAATTTGCCCTCGGATCTGAGATAGAAGGTGTACCTTTGGGTATCCTATGAAGATGTGTTTGTCCGCTTTGGGTTCGAGCTTCTCCGGCTGAAGCCTTAAGCTTCGCAGCCCCAAACATTACGAAACAACAACTTTGGTTTCTTGCCAAACCAATGTTCATATGACGTCATTTCAACAGACTTATATGGTGTCCTATCTAAAGTGAATGCAACTGTCTCTAATGCATAACCTCAAAATAATAGTGGTAGATCGGTAAGAGACATCATAGATCGCACCATATTTCATAAGGTTCGATTACGACGTCCGGACACACCATTACCCTATGGTGTTCCAGGTGGCTTCAACTGTGAAACAATTCCACAATGTCTTAAGTGTTTGCCAAACTCATAACTCAGAAATTCTCATTGATCAGATCATAGGAATTTGATCTTCTTGTTATGATGATTCTTAACTTCACTCTGAAATCGCTTGAACTTTTCAAACATTTCAGACTTGTGCTTCATTAAGTAAATATACCTATATCTACTCAAATTGTCAGTGAAGATGAGAAAATAGCGATATCCACCGCACGCTTCAATTCTCATTGGATCACATGCATCAGCATGTATGATTTCCAACAAGTCACTTGCCCATTTCATTGTACCTGAAAACGGGGTCTTAGTCATCCTGCCCATGAGGCATGGCTCGCATGTGTCAAGCGATTCAAAATCAAGTGACTCCAAACATCCATCGACATGGAGTTTCTTCATATCATTATTAACTCTACATCTTTTGGCGTGAACATGTGTATTACCATGACCGAGATTCAATGAACCATTCACATAGGGTGCATGACCATGAAAGGTATTATTCATGTAAACAGAATAACCATTATTCTCTAATTTAAATGAATAATCGTATTGCAATGAACATGATCTAATCATATTCATGCTCAACGTAGACACCTGATAACATTTATCTAGGTTCAATACTAATCCCGAAGGAAGATGGAGCGTGCGATGGTGATCTCATCAACTTTGGAAACACTTCCAACACACATTGTCACCTCGCCCTTAGCCAGTCTCTGTTTAGTTCGTAGCTTTTGCTTCAAGTCACCAATAATAGCAACTGAACCGGTATCCAATACCCAGGTGCTACCAGGAGTACTAGTGAGGTACACATTAATAACATGTATATACTTTGTTGAAGTTGCCAGCCTTCTTATCTACCATGCATTTGGGGTAATTCTTCTACCAGTGACCGTTCCCCTTACAATAGAAGCACTTAGTCTCGGGTTTGGGTTCAACCTTGGGTTCCTTCACTGGAGTGGCAACTGGTTTGCCATCCATGAAGTTTCCCTTCTAGCCCTTGCCCTTCTTGAAACCAGTGGTCTTGTTAAACCATCAACACTTGTTGCTCCTTCTTGATTTCTACCTTTTGCGTTCTTAAGCACCGCGAACAGCTCCGGGATCAACTCCATCCCTTGAATGTCATAGTTCATCACAAAGATCTAGTAGCTTAGTGATAGTGGCTAGAGAACTCTATCAATCACTATCTTATCTGGAAGTTTAACTCCCACTTGATTTAAGTGATTGTAGCACCCAGACATTCTAAGCACATGCTCACTAGCAGAGCTATTCTCCTCCATCTTGTTGTCAAAAGAACTTGTCAGAGGTCTCACACCTCTCAACACGGGCATGAGCCTGAAATCCCAATTTCAGCTCTTGGAACATCTCATATGTTCTATGGCGTTCAAAACGTCATTGGAATCCCGATTCTAAGCCGTAAAGTTTGGTGCACTAAACTATCAAGTAGTCATCAGGATGTGTCTGTCAGGTGTTCACAACATCCACAGACGACGTTGTAGGGGTTTGCACATCGAGCGGTGCATCAAAGACGTAAGCCTTCTGTGTAGCAGTGAGGACACTCCTCGGACTACGGACCTAGTCCGCATCATTGCTTACAATATCTTTCAACTTAATCTTTCTCTAGGAACGTATTGAAATAGGGAGCTACACCGTGAGCTATTTATCTACAACATATTTGTAAAGACAATTTAGACTATGTTCATGCTAATTGAGTTCATCTAATCAAATTATTTAATGAACTCCCACTCAGATAGACATCCCTCTAGTCATCTAAATGAAACATGATCCGAGTCAACTAGGCCGAGTCCGATCATCACGTGAGACGGACTAGTCAACATCGGTGAACATCTTCATGTTGATCGTATCTTCTATACGACTCATGCTCGACCTTTCGGTCTTCCGTGTTCCGAGGCCATGTCTGTACATGCTAGGCTCGTCAAGTCAACCTAAGTGTATTGCGTGTGTAAATCTGGCTTAGACCCGTTGTATTCAAACGTTAGAATCTATCACACCTGATCATCACGTGGTGCTTCGAAACGACGAACCTTCGCAACGGTGCACAGTTAGGGGGAACACTTTTCTTGAAATTTTAGTGAGGGATCATCTTATTTAAGCTACCGTCGTTCTAAGCAAATAAGATGTAAAACATGATAAACATCACATGCAATCAAATAGTGACATGATATGGCCAATATCATTTTGCTCCTTTTGATCTCCATCTTCGGGGCTCCATGATCATCGTTGTCACCGGCGTGACACCATGATCTCCATCATCATGATCTCCATCATCGTGTCTTCTTGAAGTTGTCTCATCATCTATTACTTCTACTAGTATGGCTAACACTTTAGCAATAAAGTGAAGTAATTACATGACTTTTATGTTGACACGCAGGTCATAAATAAATTAAGACAACTCCTATGGCTCCTGCCGGTTGTCATACTCATCGACATGCAAGTCGTGATTCCTATTACAAGAACATGATCAATCTCATACATCACATATATCATTCATCACATCCTTTTGGCCATATCACATCACAAGGCATATGCTGCAAAAACAAGTTAGACGTCCTCTAATTGTTGTTGCAAGTTTTTACGTGGCTGCTATAGGTTTCTAGCAAGAATGTTTCTTACCTACGCCAAAACCACAACATGATATGCCAATTTCTATTTACCCTTCATAAGGACCCTTTTCATCGAATCCGATCCGACTAAAGTGGGAGAGACAGACACCCGCTAGCCACCTTATGCAACTAGTGCATGTCAGTCGGTGGAACCAGCCTCACGTAAGCGTACGTGTAAGGTCGGTCCGGGCCGCTTCATCCCACGATGCCGCCGAATCAAGATAAGACTAGTAACGGCAAGTAAATTGACAATATCGACGCCCACAACTGCTTTGTGTTCTACTCGTGCATAGAAACTATGCATAGACCTAGCTCATGATGCCACTGTTGGGGATCGTAGCAGAAATTTAAAATTTTCTACGCATCACCAAGATCAATCTATGGAGTAATCTAGCAATGAGGGGAAGGAGATGCCACCCTTGTAGATCGCTAAGCGGAAGCGTTCAAGTGAACGGGGTTGATGGAGTCGTACTCCTCGTGATCCAAATCGCCGATGATCCTAGCGCCGAACGGACGGCACCTCCGCGTTCAACACACGTATGGAATGGGGACGTCTCCCACGCCTTGATCCAGCAAGGAGGAGGGAGAAGTTGAGGGAAAACTCCGACAGCACGATGGCGTGGTGATGATGGAGCTCGTGGTTCTCCGGCAGGGCTTCGCCAAGCACTACGGAGGAGGATGAGGTGTTGGAGGAGGAAGAGGGCTGCGCCAGGAGAAGGTTGCGGCTGCCCTCTCTCTCCCTCACTATATATAGGGGGAAGGGAGGAGGGGGATGCGCCCTAGGGTTCCCTAGGGGAGGGGCGGCGGACACAGGGGAAACCCTAGATGGGTTTGGGCGCCCCCACCCCCTAGGAAACTTGCCCCCCAAGCCGGGAGGGGCGGCTGCCCTAGGGGTGGCGCCCCCACCTCTCCTGGTTACGTGAGATGGGGTGGGAGGGGCGCTCAGCCCCTTAGTGGGCTGATGTGCCCTCTCCCCTTGGCCCATAAGGCCCCCCAACGCTTGCCGGGGCCTCCGAAACCCCTTTCGGACACGCTGGTCATCACCTGGTACACCCAGAACAATTCCGGACTCCAATACCCTTCGTCCAATATACCGGTCTTCACCTCCGGACCATTCCGGAGCTCCTCGTCATGTCTGGGATCTCATCCGGGACTCCGAACAACCTTCGGTAACCACATACTATTTCCCATAACAACTCTAGCATCATCGAACCTTAAGTGTGTAGACCCTACGGGTTCGGGAACCATGCAGACATGACCGAGACAACTCTCCGACCAATAACCAACAGTGGGATCTGGATACCCATGTTGGCTCCCACATGTTCCACGATGATCTCATCGGATGAACCACGATGTCGAGGATTCAATCAATCCCATATACAATTCCCTTTGTCCAGCGGTATTGTACTTGCCCGAGATTTGATCGTCGGTATCCGATACCTTGTTCAATCTCGTTACCGGCAAGTCTCTTTACTCGTTACGTAACACATCATCCCGTGATCAACTCCTTGGTCACATTGTGCACATTATGATGATGTCCTACTGAGTGGGCCTAGAGATACCTCTCCGTTTACACGTAGTGACAAATCCCAGTCTCGATTCGTGCCAACCCAACAGACACTTTCGGAGATACCTGTAGTGTACCTTTATAGCCACCCAGTTACGTTGTGATGTTTGGCACACCCAAAGCACTCCTACGGTATCCGGGAGTTGCACAATATCATGGTCTAAGGAAATGATACTTGACATTAGAAAAGCTTTAGCAAACGAACTACACGATCTTGTGCTAGGCTTAGGATTGGGTCTTGTCCATCACATCATTCTCCTAATGATGTGATCCCGTTATCAACGACATCCAATGTCCATGGTTAGGAAACTGTAACCATCTATTGATCAACGAGCTAGTCAACTAGAGGCTTACTAGGGACATGGTGTTGTCTATGTATCCACACATGCATCTGAGTTTCCTATCGATACAATTCTAGCATGGATAATAAATGATTATCATGAACAATGAAATATATAATAATAACTAATTTATTATTGCCTCTAGGGCATATTTCCAACAAACACTAGCAGTCCATCAATGCTGCTTCCATGAAGTGAATCAAACCTGTAAAAATGGGAGTAAGAAAGTTAGAAGAAGAAGAATAAGATTAGAAGAAGAAGATATTTTCTTCTTCTTCTTTTCTCATCTTTCTTCTTCTCTTCTATCTTTTTATCCTTTTCCTCCTCATTCTCATTCTTCTTCTTTTATTCTTTCTTTTTCTTCTCTTTCTTCTTCGATTATTTTCTTTTCTCCTCTTCCTTGTTTTTCTTCTTCTTACTCCTTATTTGTGTCATTTTAGAGCTAACTTAGGTAATTGTAACATCCCAACTTTTCAATTTGGAATGTTATACAATAGATCATCATTGCAAATCATATTTATTTGCATTTTTGGTTGATCCTAGAAATTTTGCGCAACTCAAGGACCCTCAGAGAGAGTTGGGGATTTCGTTATTTCATATTTGAGTTTTCTCAAATTTTGAAAATAGGATCATTTGATTTTATTTATTTTACCTTCAATTATTTCTATTATAAAATTATGAGAGAGGGAATAAAATTGACTTTCCCAAAATAAAGAAATATTGAGGATTTAATAAAAAATCAAATAAGATTTTATTTTGGTTTTATTTGCTATTTTATTTAAATTTAGGAAATTTCGCATGTTTTCAAAAATTGCATTTAGGGCCAAGAAATTGTTCATCCTGTTCTAAATATTTTATTTAGACGGTGAATTTTTTTGGCATTTTTAGATTTTTATTTATTTTTCTAGAATTGTTTTTTGTTGCAACAATATTGTTTAAAAAAACCCCGCGCGCCCGACTGGGCCGAGGGCCCAGCCAAGCCGGCCCAGCCGCCGCCGCCTCCCGCGAGCCGGATTGGGACCGGAGTCCCGATCGCCGCCGCCGCCGTGTCCGGGGAGGACACGCCTCCCGAGGCCGCCCCCCTTTTGTAACCTCGCCGGAGCCCCCCCTGGAGCCCCGTGCCACCCCCGCTGCCAGCCCACGCTGCCCGCGCCGCTGCAAGCCGCGGCCCGCGCCGCCTGCCTCCGCCGCCGCCAGGAGCCGCCGCCCCGCACCACCCGCCGCCGCCCGGAGCTTCGCCGGAGCCCGAGCAGAGGTAGCCGCCGCTGCCGGTTTCCTGAGAAAAACCGCTTCGGTTTTTTAGAAAACCCTAGTTTTCGTTTTTTAAATAGATCGTTTTTTCTCCGGTTTATTTATTTAACGAGCGTTCGCTCGTTCGTTTGTTTTAACGAACGCGTTCATCATTTAGTTCCAGTTAGCGAACGTTCGTTCATTAACTGTTCGTCGTTTTTCTTTTTCCTGGATTAATCCGCAATTTTTTCTAATCGGGATTCCTGATCCGATGTTCGTTTTAGTTTAACTTTTCGCTCGTTTATCGGAATCAGGCGATTCAAGCGCCTGGAGTTTCGTCTTGAAACCCTCTCTCCGTTTAACCAACTCAAACAAGTTTTTGCCTTAGTAAAATTTGACCTAGATTCATACTAGTAAACGGAGCTTGTTTCTTTTGTCGTTTGTCTTTCGTTGCTTCGTTCAATTTGATTCTTTTTGCCAACCGGAGTTCTTAAGTTGAACTTTCTGGTTAGATATCTTATTCGAGTTTTAACCGTGCATTAGTTGAGTACTTATTGTATGCTTGTTTGTTTGCGATAGAGTATCCGGAGTGCACCGGTTGCTACTCGAATCGCTAGGTTTCACGGATCATCAGCAAGGCAAGTAACACTTTGATCATACCTCCTACTACCCAGTTTTTATTGCATTAGATCAACCCTCACACATTGCATGATTAGGATCTAATTAAATTCTGGGTTTGGGAAGTAGATGAGGTAGTACCTATCACCTGTTATTATCAAACCTTTGGGAGTTACTTCTACGTTTGCTTATTATGCCATGCTATGCTAGTAGACGTGGATTGGGTGAGTGAAATCCATGACAGATGTGAGTTTGTTAAATTAGTGGTTTATCTAAGGTGGCAACTTAAACACACATCTGGGTGGATTGAGTCACCTGGGTATTCCAGTGATTGCCTGTTTTTCTTTTGGACCGCCACCCAGGCTCAAAGGGGTCATGAGATTATTCACACTAGAAACTTTCGTGTGCAGCCACAAGCTACTATGGGCTCTAGCATAGTTGACTAAGTCGTGCGAACTCTTACAGTGGTGGACTAGCATATGTAGGGGATGTAGGTTGGTACGGTCTACCCATTCGTAAGGTGCTAGCGCTTCTGAAAGACTCTGTCTCGGTCATCCGTTTCTCAAACACCATGTAGTGCGAGAATCCTAACGGAGGAGATCGAGTCTTGTGGGGAAAAGTGTGCAAACCTCTGCAGAGTGTATAAACTAATCATGGTTAGCCGTGTCCCCGGTTATGGACATCTTGAGTATCTAGTTCTTGGATTATCATGTGAATCTCATCATGTTACTCTAATTAATTTTGTTGGGTTTTAATGATGTTACTTAATTGGGATTGAGAATGCTGTCAACCATTCTCAATGTTTAACAACTACCATGATAGTTAAATAAAATTTATTCCTTTGCAGTAGGGAAAAATTGGCTTTACGCAAAACTGTAACCATAGAGCTTTCCACCAGCCAAATATGCATGTAGTATAGTCTTACTCTTTCATTGCTCTCTATGTGTTACTTTGCCAGCATATTCCATGTGCTGACCCGTTTTCGGGCTGCAACGTTCATGTTGCAGACTTTTCAGACCACGAGTAAGGTGCTTTTAGGTCGTGGTTCTATACTAAGTGATGCCGTTGGAGTTGATGGACTCACTTATCTTCCAAGTCTTCCGCTGTTATTGTTATTAGATGGCCTTAAGCCATATTTATTGTAATAGGTTCTCTTTTGAGACACTCGATGTAATAAGTGTGTGATTGCTACTCTGTTATAAATCCTTCAAGTACTGTGTGGTGTCAGCATTACTGATCCAGGGATGACACCGGGGCACAGAGATTGGACCGTTTGAGGTCTGGTCGCTACAAGATGGTATCAGAGCACACGCTGACTGTAGGACACGACCACTAAGCTAAAGACCTTGATCACTATTCTTTCTTCTTATTCTGACTCCTCATCTTTTCTACTCTCTTAGGATGGCGGATGCAAGGAACAAGTTCACACAACCGGATGAAGATACACCCTTTGGACGTCACTTGAAGGAAGTCACTAGATATCTAAACATAGGAGTACCAAGCTTCACCGGAACCTACAGCGCCACTTTACCGGAAGAAGAGCGCTGGATGATTCAAGTTCAAGTTCCAGGAAGGACGTTCATGGCAGTCACTGAGCCCATAGAGTTTTCATTTGATGCACCAACCTGGAGTCTAGGAAAGAGCATGGCAGCTCACATCACCATGGGACGAATTGGAGAAGTTTACCGCAATGATCTCAAGGATACTATCTAGCAGATTTGTGGGCGCCGAGATGAGCACTGTGAGATGATCAGCACCAGGAAGGATAGATCAATTGCAGCTTTTATCCAGGAGTTAAACCAGCACATTCGACGTCAGGAGAACCAGATGTGTGCCGACATGATAGATCTGAAGAAGGCGAGGACAAGAATCAAGGAACTGGAGGAAGAACTCAAGGCTACACGTGAAGATTATGAAGAGGAAATCGAAGTATTAGTGGGGAAGAATTACGATCTGATCAAGAAGATTGGAATATTTATGGGAGACCCTACACCAGTAGAAGAAGACGAAGAACCCAAGGAGATTCGCCCGGAAGACTACATCATCATTTACGACACCGACTCGGATCCAGCTGATAGCGATGATGACTATGTAGATGAAGCTGGAGCAGATATCATGGAGTCTGCAACCGAAGAATATTTCTAGTAGACCACACCATCAGTAGTAGTAGTCCACCATGTAAATATAATAGACCAAGCACTTTTACGATAGTTAGATCGATTGTATGCCCTTGTTTGATTGAATGAAGTGAATTGTTTGCTTTTGCCTCATGTGCATGTGGGTAGTGTTTTCCCTCTAGACCCCTCTCTATTCTTAAATCTCATCTTTTCTAAACCCTCAGATGCCTCCGAGACGTGACCCCGGATTTACCTTCCCACCGGAGCTCACCCAATTGATCCAGCAACAGAACACATTGATGCAGTTGCTAGTCCAGAATTAGAATCAGGGGAACAACAACAACAATCCACCCCCCCACCACCTGTTGACCACTTAGCCCATTTTCTTAGGCTGAATCCGCCGGTGTTTTCCAGTAGCACCGAGCCAATAGTAGCAGATGATTGGCTCCGCAAGACAGCAAAGGAGTTGACCACGGCAGGATGCACAGATGCGGAAAAGGTGAAGTTTTCCGCACATCAGCTTGACGGACCCGCAGCATCATGGTGGGAGAATTTCATAGCCACTTTCCCTGTCGACACTGTCACATGGGACCAGTTCCAGCAGGCTTTCTGTACTGCCCATGTTTCAGCAGGAGCTATGGCCATGAAGAAGTGTGAGTTTCGCAACTTGCGCCAAGGAGAACGGACAGTTGGCCAGTATGTGGAGGACTTTAGTAAGCTAGCACGTTATGCCCCAGATGATGTTGCTACGGATGCAGCTAAGCAGGAGAAGTTTCTGGAAGGACTGAATGATGAGTTGAGCATGCAGTTGATGGTAGCAACCTTCAACAACTACCAGGAGTTGGTAGATCGTGCTCTCATGATTGAAGGGAAGCAGCAGCAAATTGAGAACCGCAAGAGGAAGTATGGACAAGGGAAGTATAATTCTGGAGCTCAGCAGAAGCCACGTTTTACCCCTAGACCGGGAGGACATTTTCAGCATACCCATGGAGGAGGTAGCTCGCACAATCATAATGGAACCAAGAATGGTAATGGGAATGGAGGAATCAACGGCCAGAACCGTACCAACCCATCAACCCCAGCCAAGAGAGACCTGAGCCAAGTCACTTGCTTTAAGTGACAGAAGACCGGACATTATGCCAATGAATGTCCTGAATCCCAAAATGGAAATGGCAATGGAAGCTCTGGGAAGAAGCCGAACCCTTTCAACAGGGGACAGGTGAACCACGTAAATGTGGAGGAGGTTGAAGAGCAGCCCGATGCAGTAATCGGTAAGTTTTTGGTTAAGTTATTTACTGCACTCGTTCTTTTTGATACTGGTGCATCGCATTCATACATATCAAGGGGATTTGTGGATAAGTATAAACTGCCAACCCAAGCCCTTAGGTCACCCATGTTAGTAACCTCGCCTAGAGCAGAATATATGGCTAGTCTATGGTGTGATCGGTTACCATTAAGGATTGGTAACTACGTATTTCCCTCAGACCTAATAGTATTGGAATCTCAAGGATTGGATGTGATATTAGGCATGGATTGGTTATCGAAGTATGAAGGGAACATTGAGTGTGCCAGTAAGTCAATTTTGCTTACCACCCCAGAAGGGAGAAGGATCAAGTACGTATCCCGGCATGTGCCAAAAAGGACTCAAGTAAATTGTTTAACAGGAGTTGTGCAAGAGGAAGTACCAGTAGTAAAGTATTTCCCTGGTGTATTTCCGGAGGAGTTGCCAGGCATGCCACCAGATAAAGATATTGAGTTTTTGATTGAGCTTTTGCCAGGCACAGGGCCAATATCTAAGAGACCATACAGGATGCTCGCAAAAGATTTGGAGGAGATTAAGAAGCAGATTAAGGAGTTACTGGATAAAGGATATATCCGCCCAAGTTCTTCACCTTGGGGATCGCCAGTACTTCTAGTGGAGAAGAAGGATGGATCGTTAAGGATGGTTGTTGATTATCGAGGATTGAATGAAGTAACCATCAAGAACAAGTACCCACTACCGGTGATCAATGATCTGTTTGATCGATTGCAAGGAGCTAAGGTATTTTCCAAGATCGATCTGCGATCAGGATACCACCAGTTGAAGATTTGAGAACAGGTGTCACAGCCCTAGAATTGTTTGCAATAGTTGCATAAGAGAGCATCCATGCATCATGTCTAATTTCTGAAAGTTGAATTGAGGTTTGTTGAAACCCTCAGAAATCAGTTTAAAAATAACCAACTTTAAAAATCTTCCCAAATGAGTCCAATAAAATGTTCCTGTTATTCCATAGAATTATTGGCAAGAGCTAAAATTCAAACCAATATTTTTATGAGCTCAGAAACATTTATTTTGGCCATTTGAATTAATCCAATAATTATTTGCTTTGGATTTATATTTAATATATATTAAATATAACTTCAATAATTCTGGAAGTTTGTGAGTGGCTTTGTATATATTTTAGCAAGCCATATAATAACCTACAGAATTTATGAAAATGATTTAGTGGCTAAACCTAAATCAAAATAGAGAGGAAATAAAATAGAAAACAGTAATTAAATAGAAAACAGAGAAGGAGGGAGTACCTGGGCCTTACCTGGCAGAAGAGGCCCAGCCCACCAGGGGCTGAGTGGTCTTCCTCCTCCTGCCAGGAGGACAGGCAGGTTCGTGGCGAGCGCGTCGACAATGCCTTGCCACCTCCTGCTTCAACCGCACGACCCCGGCCCTCCAGACGTGCCACGGAGACGCCCAGCGCTCCTTCTCGCTTCCCCTCCTCTCCCTGGACCTCACCCCCTCTCTGCTCTCTCTCTCTTTCTCGCGACCGAGCGGAGCTCGTCGCCGCCGACGTGCACCACCACGGCCACCGCCTCCCCCTCACCTCTCTGACATGCCCAGGAGCTCCGCCACCATCGTCGACGTCTCTCTGTCGACTCACGCGACGCCAAACGCCCCGAAGCGCCGGCCCTGACCTCCTCTTCCTCCTCGGGTCGCCGAGATCGCCACCGTCGCCCTGCTCGCTCCGGACCTCCCCCGCGCCCACTGACCTTCCCATCGTGCTCGTGGTGAGCTTCTCTTCCTCCTTTCCCGAACCCCGTTGCTCGCCGCCTCCTCTAGGCCGTAGTTGCGCGGACGCCGAAGCTCGCCGGCGTCGTGCCTCATCGCCGCCGCAGCCACAGCTGCTGCCACCCGCGTCCTAGCTTTGCTCCGTGCTCAGCACTCTCCCAGGAGCCGGGCGCGCCCACCCATTTGACCTGCTGTGCCCCCTAGCGCCAAACCGCACCTGTCCGAACTCCGGCCGCCGCCGATTTGGTCGCCGCCGTCGATCCTGACCACCGCAGCTCCTACCACCACCACCACCAATGGATGTGCCTCACTCCCAGGAACCCATAGGTGCAACTCACGCGTCGAATGGTGCCCTGTAAAGCATTTCCGAGCCGCCCCGCTGTCTCTGTCATCGCCGGTGGCTAAACGTCGGCGACCGCTGACCCGTTGACCGGCGTGGGTTGACCCCACTGCCCGGTTTGACCCCCTCCCCCTCTCTCTCACTGACTTACGGGCCCCGCCCGACTAATTACCCTAGTTAGCACTAATTAACTAGTTAGGTTAGTCACTACAGTCGCTGACCAGTGGGCCCAAGCTAGTTAGTTAGGGCTAACTAACTAAGTTAGTTGACTGGGTCACTGACCAGTGGGTCCCACTGGTCAGGTTTGACCTGGTCAACGCCTTTGACCTGCTGACATCACCCTGACGTCAGGCTGACGCAGTAATTACTTTCTGGAATTTTGAAATAAATCAGAAATGATTTATTATTTTCAGAAAATTTTCAAAACTTCAAAAAATCATAGAAATTAATCTGTAACTCCAAATGAAAAGATTTATATATGAATTTTGATCAGAAAAATTCAATCTATCCATCGGTAATGGTTTCATGCATGACAAAACAAGAGAACCTTGCTATTTAAGAAAAATAAGATAATGCACTAATATGGCTATGTTAAGTGAACTAACATTTGAATCTTTGATTCAAATGAGTTCATTCCTTTCTGTTTTAGCTTGCATTAGGCCAAGACACATTCATATTGCCATGTCATAGCATGCATCATATTGTTGCATATCGTCATGTATTGATTATGTTCGGTGTGTCTTTCGTGGTAGGCTCTGCCTCCGAGGATAACCCCGAATATCCGTCTGAAGGGCAGTACCCTACTACCACTACATCAGGCAAGAAACCCATTGATCATTCCGATACAAACCCATGTTCTCGCTTCTGCTCTTGTTTACAGCATTAAGACAACGTGATTCAAACTGCTGTGTGCTACGGTAGTTGAACCCTTATCCTCTGCATGACCTGTCATTGCCACAGTAACTAGATGAAACCCACTAGCATGTGTAGGAGTTGATTGAGCCATGTATGTGATTCCTACCTTGCTATGCCTGCTATGCTTAGACTTGTGTCAGGTCTAGTTCATCTAGGTGATGGGCTAGAGTGAAATGATTATGTCGGTAATGTGAGGGATGTGTTGAACATGTTTTGGTAAAGGTATCGATGAGAGGCCATGTAGGAGTACATGGTGGGTTGTTTCATTGAGGCCGTCCATAAGAACTGAGATATGTATGCGTGATTTAAGATTCAGCTACTACCACACATTGGGCCCTGAAATATGACCCCGCTCGACTTACTGACCTCTCTCGTCCTCTGTCCAGGAGTTGCAACTAGTTTCTAATGTTTGTAGGTTATGTGTTGGCGGTCGTACGTAGCGCTGACCCTAGGGGTGGGCTATGATGCGGTAGATACACCGTGGCACGGTGTACCGAGTCGCCCGTTTGGTGTCTCGGGAACCCTGCACACATCGTCTGGGGCCGTTGAGGACACCCCGGCCGGATTTCCTTGCGGATGGAACCTGAATAGGCGATAAACCTGGACTAGAGACTTCTGCGGTTAGTCAGGTCGTGGTCTACACCCACGTCGGTTTTCGCTTGAAGTCTGTCGAGCACTTGTCGTGTGCAGGCGCTAAGTGGTGGAAACATGTGTGATGAAGTACACCCCTGCAGGGTATAAAACTATTCGAATAGCCGCGTCCGCGGTAAAGGACTACTTGGTTGCCTATACAGTTCATAGACAAGTTAATGGATACTACTAAAATACTCAAGATAAGTGTGAGTACCGAGGATGGCCCTCTCGTAGGATGACAAGGGAGGATCCCCGGTGGAGTATTGTGTTGGTGAGTAGTGGACTCGTGTGCGAAAACTATTTTACTAGGGGAGTCTCGTAGGATAGCTTAGCCAAGAGTCAAAGCTGGCTTCCTGCAATAACTCCACCACCTTCTTGAGAATGAGCATGCATAGTAGGTTCTGATGTAAGACTTGTTGAGTACCTTTGTACTCATGTTTGTTTAATTACTGTTTTCAGACGGCAACACCGCCCCCTCCGATTGGTTTTATGTAGATGTCGACGTCGATGAGTGACTTGCCACCCAGGTGGTGATCCTGGCCATGGAGGGCCCTATGTAGATAGACAGGCTTCGAGAAGCCTTCTTTCTTTCTAGTGTCTGTACTCAGACTATTTGCTTCCGCATGTGCTTGTATGCTTGTATGACTTGAGTGTCGGTTCATGTGACCCCTACCTGTATGAACATGTTATGTATGGCTCTCTGGAGCCTTTAAATAAAGTACTTGAGTTGTAGAGTTTTGTTGTGATGCCATGTTGTATTTGCACATATCGAGCATATTGTGTGTATGATTGAAATGCTTGGTATGTGTGGGATCCGACAATCTAGTTGTTTATCCTTGGCAGCCTTTCTTATGGGGAAATGTAGTCTAGTGTTCCTCGAGCCATAGTAGTCCTCTACAGCCCGGTTCACGGGAATCCTGCTAGCCCAGCACTACTGCTCAGGACACTTGACTGGCTGGCATGTGTTTCACTTCGTTCCTATGTCTGTCCCTTCGGGGAAATGTCAAACGGTGACATCC
Source organism: Triticum urartu (assembly GCF_003073215.2). Lineage (NCBI taxonomy): Eukaryota > Viridiplantae > Streptophyta > Magnoliopsida > Poales > Poaceae > Triticum > Triticum urartu. The sequence goes on from NC_053025.1 coordinate 506,891,395, forward strand.
GGAGTCCTGCCTAGCCTGCTACATCCCAGGTTCCCTGGAGTCCTGTTAGCCCAGTGCTACAGCCCGGATTCACTCGCTGATGACCGACATGCTCGATGTGATTCATGTAAGCCTGTCTCCATAGGTCTATGCCGCTTTGGGTTCACGACTAGCCATGTCGGCCCAGGTTCTTCGTCATATGGATGCTAGCGACACTATCATATACGTGAGCCAAAAGGCGCAAACGGCCCTGGGCCATGGTAAGGCGACACCCATGGGGATACCGTGCGTGAGGCCGCAATGTGATATGAGGTGTTACCGGCTAGATCGATGTGACTTGGAATCAGGGTCCTGACAGTGTTGGTATCAGAGCCTGACTGCCTGTAGGATTACCAAGCCAAGCTGGTCGAAGTTGAGTCTAGAAATGCTTAGTTATGTAAGGGAATTGATTGTGGAAGGGAACGTAAGGCTCTTTTTACTCCTTTACCCTATGCCCTCTGATCTGAGTCATTCTCTTCTCATTCAACATGGGTTAAGAACTAGGCCTTCTCATCTATCTATCAGGATGACGTGTTACTAAACTGTGGTTGCCTAGGATTGTTGAGTTTAAGCCCGAGTTCGGTTCCTACTACTTCTGTGTGTTGGCAGTTCATCTCAGAACTTTGATATTGTGATGTTAAGTGGTTATGCCACCATTTTGCAGGATTTCTCAAATCATTTTGAGCATTTACAGCCGTTATGCTGTCCGAGTCATCCTAGGTTTCTAAATAGTCTGATGCATTTGCAAATCGCTTCTTTCCGTTCCCGATGTTCCTTTGGGCCAGTTCAACCACACTAATCTGTGAGTTGAGGTACTCTATTGCCTCGACATATATGTTGGAGCTATTATTATGTCCCTAGGTGTTTTAGGGAGTCACCTAGTAATCTAGCAATGCTTTGTGTTCCCGGTGTGATGATTCTGGCCACCATTCTCGAAAGCATCCCGTGATGCCATTTAGTAGTAGGTATTCTACTCCTGGGTTCTTGACCCAAGATTCACCCTACTTACCTCATGTTGATACTGTTGCTAGTTCCTTTAGGATATTAGTAACCATTGCGGTAGTCCTCGAGGTTCGTGGTACATCCTTCTTCCAATTACCATGAACCATTCTTGGCAGGAGTTCTTTTGAACCAAAAGATCACAATAAGAGTGCTCTTGATGAGTTCTCCATTCTGCATTGTGAATCTGCCAGTCCTACCTTTCTGCATGGGTTGTCCGGAAGAAATGTTGAGTTTTGCTCGACATACTAATCTATGCATCCACAACTCAGAAAGTTATATGTTCCTTGAGTTGTTCCTCTTTAGTTGTATTCCGACCATCCTCTATTAGTTGATAGCCAAGAGTGTGTGTGCGTTTGTGTTCATCGATGCCTTTTATTCTTGTGGTCCATCAAGTCGTTCTATTCCGGAATGACTAGGAGAAACAAACTCCAGTACCTCGTCCATTTCCAGGATTGGGTCAAAGTAGTTGTGCTCTGTAGATCAAATGCCAATCCAGCTTTTGCTCTGTTCTACCCTGGAGTATTACCCCCTTTATGTCAGGATTGTCATGACAATTGCACCATCTCTTATGAATTCCTGACGCAGTGATACTTCTCGCTATCATTGTTTCATTCCTCGGTCCCGTGTTGTCGCAACCGGAATGCCGACAAGTGAACCATGATGTGTGAAATCAATACTACTAGCAACCCCGTTGCTTGGTAGTAAATGGACAATATTCTCATTCTTAGCGTGTTGGTTATTGAATCATCATTCTAAGATAGATTGTGCCACCTAGTCCTTATTTCCAGTGCACTCTTCGATCAATGAGTTAGGATTATTCAATCCCTTGCTTATTTGATCATATCATCTTGCTCTGAAAAGCAAGATTGTTCTCGAGCTTAATAACATATCGGTGGTTCGTGATGTTCCGAATATCTTCTCGGAAGTATTACCAGGTTGTCACCTGACCGATATGTTGAGTTCTTGATCAAGTTGGTTTTCCAATAAACCACTCTTTCTCCAAGAATCTATGTTGGATATCCCTGAGCTAGTTGGTTAAGCCAAACAACAACTTGGAGAGTTGGAAGAAAAGCTTGTCTGAATTAGTTCATTCCAAAGGGATATCCTTGTGTGTGTGTGTGTGTGTTGAAGAAAGATGATATCTTCATCGATTGGTCCTCATGATCAGTTATTGGATCTATTGTCTTGTCCAAACCTTGATTTGAGTATGGGCTATTGTCAAATCAAATCAGAACCAACGATATTCGTAATGTTGTCTTACTCGTGGTTGACCCCTCGAGCATGCACCATTATATCTTTGGGACTGACTAGTGCTATCACCTTGCTCACATAATGGTGGAATTCCAGTGATATGGAAATCCCGATGAGTTGTTGTTGATCCCATCAGTAGCGTCTTATCTCCTCCATGATTCATGTTGAACATTAAGCTAGTGTTGGAAACTTTTGTAAGCATTTCTTCATGCTAGCTCATGAAGCATACGCTTGGATGAAAGAAGTGACTTCCTTTGAATCACGTGCATTTGATGCAAGTTTCCGCCGTGGATTTGAGAAAGTTTGTTTTTGCTTCCTCTAGAATCATCCCAAATTAATCATGCATACGTGTGAAGTATTCTGTGGTTTGGAGACTTGCAACCTTCATTCTATATGTGTCCCTAGCACACCAAGCCACTGATTGAATTGTTCAATGAGAAGAAGTTCCTTCTTAAGAGCATGCCTTATGCAAGGACTTTGATATCCTCGATGATGGTTCCCCACCTGAACTCGATAGTGTTTTATTATAAGACTACTATGTGGCCATTCCTGTCTTGGACAACGTGTTCACATGTGTGTAGCAGAACCCGCTCATGTTTTGGAGTTTACTATCGTAGTTCAAATCCCGAGAATCTCGCAACACCGTCTCGTCGGTTTGTGTTGCAAACTTTCTTTCCGGACATGTTGTCTGAAATATCCCGTTACCAACCAGATCTGAATCTCAGGCAGATATGATGGTTGGAACTTCTCCAAGATCTATGATGTAGGTCCCGACAAGGTTGATGTTCTGGCCGACGCACCTAGCCGGAGAATCTATCACTATAGTATCTTGATTGGGCAATTTGTCCATCTTCTCCGCGAGGATTTCATGCGGCTTATTCTATAAGCTGTTCCTTAGGGATTCTTGTGCTCTTGGTTTCCTCGATTAAGCTATGACCATTCGAACGGTGGAATCACTCTCGTTGAGTTATTCCCAGTTACCAGAATCATTCCCAGCATTTGCATTTTGTTCCCAGCTTGCACCTCAGTAATTACTGTTTAGGGTCATCTTCAAAAGTGGTCCTACTATGGGTCCCACCCATCCCCGATGATAAGCAAAATCATCCATTGTGTTGTCTTCAACAAGGTAGTCCACATCATCCATTCTGGTATGGGTATGCCATTCTTTCGAATTCGTTCACACGATCATTTGTGAATGCCTTAGGCTGGTATAAAGAATTTCAATGATCTTGTATCAAAAGTAATTCCTTTTGCCACTTAAGGGAATAGTTCTTCGAGTCACCTTCCCCAAGGTTCCCCATTTTGGAATCATGGCAAATTTCCTCGCCACTTTGAAACCTCGTCAAATTGTTTCTTCTATCGCTCCTGATGCAAGTTTTGCCTCTCAGCTCGAGAGATGTTTGTATGTCTCATTCCGAGAGTGGATCTTGTGATCATAAAGATGATCCTAAGTTGATCGAACCTCAAGAAGATCGATTCTTGTAAAAATTGTCCCTTTCTACTCGTTGTCGTGTTGGACGTAGTTCTCAAAGCAAGACGCCAAGATCAATATGATGCAATGGATCAATATATTCGAGAAGAGCAGTTGGGTCATGAGGATTGAATTAGATTTGTGTCCCCTCTGTCTTCTTACCTCACGTCCTGAATCTCGGGACAAGATTCTTGTTTAGTGGGGGTGAGTTGTCACAGCCCTAGAATTGTTTGCAATAGTTGCATAAGAGAGCATCCATGCATCATGTCTAATTTCTGAAAGTTGAATTGAGGTTTGTTGAAACCCTCAGAAATCAGTTTAAAAATAACCAACTTTAAAAATCTTCTCAAATGAGTCCAATAAAATGTTCCTGTTATTCCATAGAATTATTGGCAAGAGCTAAAATTCAAACCAATATTTTTATGAGCTCAGAAACATTTATTTTGGCCATTTGAATTAATCCAATAATTATTTGCTTTGGATTTATATTTAATATATATTAAATATAACTTCAATAATTCTGGAAGTTTGTGAGTGGCTTTGTATATATTTTAGCAAGCCATATAATAACCTACAGAATTTATGAAAATGATTTAGTGGCTAAACCTAAATCAAAACAGAGAGGAAATAAAATAGAAAACAGTAATTAAATAGAAAACAGAGAAGGAGGGAGTACCTGGGCCTTACCTGGCAGAAGAGGCCCAACCCACCAGGGGCTGAGTGGTCTTCCTCCTCCTGCCAGGAGGACAGACAGGTGCGTGGCGAGCGCGCCGACGACGCCTTGCCACCTCCTGCTTCAGCCGCACGACCCCGGCCCTCCAGACGTGCCATGGAGACGCCCAGCGCTCCTTCTCGCTTCCCCTCCTCTCCCTGGACCTCACCCCCTCTCTGCTCTCTCTCTCTTTCTCGTGACCGAGCAGAGCTCGTCACCGCCGACGTGCACCACCGTGGCCACCGCCTCCCCCTCACCTCTCCTACATGCCCAGGAGCTCCGCCACCATCGCCGACGTCTCTCTGTCGACTCACGCGACGCCAAACGCCCCGAAGCGCCGGCCCTGACCTCCTCTTCCTCCTCGGGTCACCAAGATCGCCACCGTCGCCCTGCTCGCTCCGGACCTCCCCTGCGCCCACTGACCTTCCCATCGTGCTCGCGGTGAGCTTCTCTTCCTCCTTCCCCGAACCCCGTTGCTCGCCGCCTCCTCTAGGCCGTAGTTGCGCGGATGCCGAAGCTCGCCGGCATCGTGCCTCATCGCCGCCGTGGCCACAGCTGCTGCCACCCGCGTCCTAGCTTTGCTCCGTGCTCAGCACTCTCCCAAGAGCCGGGCGCGCCCACCCATTTGACCTGCTGTGCCCCCTAGCGCCAAACCGCACATGTCCGAACTCCGGCCGCCGCCAATTTGGTCGCCGCCGTCGATCCTGACCACCGCAGCTCCTACCACCACCACCAATGGATGCACCTCATTCCCAGGAACCCGTATGTGCAACTCGCGCGTCGAATGGTGCCCTGTAAAGCATTTCTGAGCCGCCCCGCCGTCTCTGTCGTCACCGGCGGCTAAACGTCGGCGACCGCTGACCCGTTGACCGGCGTGGGTTGACCCCACTGCCCGGTTTGACCCCCCCTCTCTCTCACTGACTTACGGGCCCCGCCTGACTAATTACTCTAGTTAGAACTAATTAACTAGTTAGGTTAGTCACTACAGTCACTGACCAGTGGGCCCAAGCTAGTTAGTTAGGGCTAACTAACTTAGTTAGTTGACTGGGTCACTGACCAGTGGGTCCCACTGGTCAGGTTTGACCTGGTCGACGCCTTTGACCTGCTGACATCACCCTGACGTCAGGCTGACGCAGTAATTATTTTCTGGAATTTTGAAATAAATCAGAAATGATTTATTATTTTCTGAAAATTTTCAAAACTACAAAAAATCATAGAAATTAATCTATAACTCCAAATGAAAAGATTTATATATGAATTTTGATCATAAATATTCAATCTATCCATTGGTAATGGTTTCATGCATGACAAAACAAGATAACCTTGCTATTTAAGCAAAATAAGATAATGCACTAATATGGCTGTGTTAAGTGAACTAACATTTGAATCTTTGATTCAAATGAGTTCATTCCTTTCTGTTTTAGCTTGCATTAGGCCAAGACACATTCATATTGCCATGTCATAGCATGCATCATATTGTTGCATATCATCATGTATTGATTATGTTCGGTGTGTCTTTCGTGGTAGGCTCTGCCTCCGAGGATAACCCCGAATATCCGTCTGAAGGGCAGTACCCTACTACCACTACATCAGGCAAGCAACCCATTGATCATTCCGATACAAACCCATGTTCTCGCTTCTGCTCTTGTTTACTACATTAAGACAATGCGATTCAAACTGTTGTGTGCTACGGTAGTTAAACCCTTATCCTCTGCATGACCTGTCATTTCCATAGTAACTAGATGAAACGCACTAGCATGTGTAGGAGTTGATTGAGCCATGTATGTGATTCCTACCTTGCTATGCCTGCTATGCTTAGACTTGTCTCAGGTCTGGTTCATCTAGGTGATGGGCTAGAGTGAAATGATTATGTCGGTAATGTGAGGGATGTGTTGAACATGTTTTGGTAAAGGTATCGATGAGAGGCCATGTAGGAGTACATGGTGGGTTGTTTCATTGAGGCCGTCCATAAGAACTGAGATATGTATGCGTGATTTAAGATTCAGCTACTACCACACATTGGGCCCTGAAATATGACCCCGCTCGACTTACTGACCTCTCTCGTCCTCTGTCCAGGAGTTGCAACTAGTTTCTAATGTTTGTAGGTTATGTGTTGGCGGTCGTACGTAGCGCTGACCCTAGGGGTGGGCTATGATGCGGTAGATACACCGTGGCACGGTGTACCGAGTCGCCCGTTTGGTGTCTCGGGAACCCTGCACACATCGTCTGGGGCCATTGAGGACACCCCGGCCGGATTTCCTTGCGGATGGAACCTGAATAGGCGATAAACCTGGACTAGAGACTTCTGCGGTTAGTCAGGTCGTGGTCTACACCCACGTCGGTTTTCGCTTGAAGTCTGCCGAGCACATGTCGTGTGCAGGCGCTAAGTGGTGGAAACATGTGTGATGAAGTACACCCCTGCAGGGTATAAAACTATTCGAATAGCCGCGTCCGTGGTAAAGGACTACTTGGTTGCCTATACAGTTCATAGACAAGTTAATGGATACTACTAAAAGACTCAAGATAAGTATGAGTACTGAGGATGGCCCTCTCGTAGGATGACGAGGGAGGATCCCCGGTGGAGTATTGTGTTGGTGAGTAGTGGACTCGTGTGCGAAAACTATTTTACTAGGGGAGTCTCGTAGGATAGCTTAGCCAAGAGTCAAAGCCGGCTTGCTGCAATAACTCCACCACCTTCTTGAGAATGAGCATGTATAGTAGGTTCTGATGTAAGACTTGCTGAGTACCTTTGTACTCATGTTTGTTTAATTACTGTTTTCAGACGACAACACCGCCCCCTCCGATGGGTTTTATGTAGATCTCGACGTCGATGAGTGACTTGCCACCCAGGTGGTGATCCTGGCCATGGAGGGCCCTATGTAGATAGACAGGCTTGGAGAAGCCTTCTTTCTTTCTAGTGTCTGTACTTAGACTATTTGCTTCCGCATGTGCTTGTATGCTTGTATGACTTGAGTGTCGGTTCATGTGACCCCTACCTGTATGAACATGTTATGTATGGCTCTCTGGAGCCTTTAAATAAAGTACTTGAGTTGTAGAGTTTTGTTGTGATGCCATGTTGTATTTGCACATATCGAGCATATTGTGTGTATGATTGAAATGCTTGGTATGTGTGGGATCCGACAATCTAGTTGTTTATCCTTGGCAGCCTTTCTTATGGGGAAATGTAGTCTAGTGTTCCTCGAGCCATAGTAGTCCGCTACAGCCCGGTTCACCAGAGTCCTACTAGCCCAGCACTACTGCTCAGGACACTTGACTGGCCGGCATGTGTTTCACTTCGTTCCTATGTCTATCCCTTCGGGGAAATGTCACGCGGTGACATCCGGAGTCCTGCCTAGCCTGCTATAGCACGGGTTCCCCGGAGTCCTGTTACCCCAGTGCTACAGCCCGGATTCACTCGCTGATGACCGACATGCTCGATGTGATTCATGTAAGCCTGTCTCCATAGGTCTGTGCCGCTTTGGGTTCATGACTAGCCATGTCGGCCCGGGTTCTCCGTCATATGGATGCTAGCGACACTATCATATACGTGAGCCAAAAGGCGCAAACGGCCCCGGGCCATGGTAAGGCGACACCCGTGGGGATACCGTGCGTGAGGCCGCAATGTGATATGAGGTGTTACCTGCTAGATCGATGTGACTTGGAATCGGGGTCCTGACAACAGGATATACCTAAGATAGCTTTTACCACCAGGTATGGGTTGTACGAGTATACCGTTATGTCATTTGGTCTGACTAATGCACCTGCTTATTTTATGAACATGATGAACAAAGTGTTTATGGAGTTTTTGGATAAGTTCGTCGTAGTGTTCATTGATGATATCCTGGTTTACTCGAAGAATGAAGAGGAGCATAAGGAGCATTTGCATTTAGTACTTGGTAAGCTCAGAGAACATCAGTTATATGCCAAGTTTAGCAAATGTGAGTTTTGGTTGAAGGAAGTTGGATTCCTTGGACACGTTATATCCGGAGAAGGTATAGCAGTAGATCCCACCAAGGTTGACACTGTGACAAATTGGGAAGCCCCAACAACACTTGGAGAGATCCTGAGTTTTCTTGGACTTGCAGGATACTACCGGAGATTCATTGAAAATTTCTCGAAGATTGTGAAACCTATGACGGAGTTGTTGAAGAAGGATACCAAGTTCATATGGACTGAGGAATGTGAGGCTAGTTTCCAGGAGTTGAAGAAATGTTTGGTTACATCACCGATGTTGATTTTGCCAGATCAGACCAAGGATTATGAGGTGTATTGCGATGCTTCACGCCGAGGACTTGGAGCAGTGCTTATGCGGGAAGGAAGGGTTGTTTCATATGCCTCACGACAGCTTAAGCCTCATGAGTTAAATTATGCCACGCATGATTTGGAGTTAGCAGCCATAGTGCATGCATTGAAGACTTGGAGACATTTTCTCATTGGAAACTATTGTGAGGTGTACACGGATCACAAGAGTTTGAAGTATATTTTCACACAGAAGGAGTTGAATCTCAGGCAAAGGAGATGGTTGGAGCTCATCAAGGATTATGATATGAGATTGCATTATCACCCCGGAAAGGCTAACGTAGTAGCCGATGCGTTGAGTCGTAAAAGCGATGTCAACACCTTAATGACGGGAGATTTACCAAGGGAGTTAGCCGAAAATCTTCGTGAGCTATGCTTGGAGATAGTTCCAAGAGGCTATGTAGCAGCATTAGAGATTCAGTCTACTTTGATGGATAAGATCAGAGAAGCCTAGAAGACTGACAAGGAGATTGCTTCTATTAAGGAGAAGATGAGCATGGGAAAAGCTAAAGGATTTCGTGAGGATGAGCACGATACCTTATGGTTTGAAGACCGTGTTTATGTGCCTAATGATTCGGAGATCAAAAAGTTGATTCTGCAAGAAGCCCATGATTCACCATATTCCATTCACCCAAGACATACCAAGATGTATTTGGATTTGAAGGATACTTTCTGGTGGACCGGAATGAAGAAGGATATTGCGGAGTATGTAGCAGTTTGTGATGTATGTCAGAGAGTAAAGGCAGAGCATCAGAAGCCAGCGGGATTGCTACAGCCATTGCCGATACCCGAATGGAAGTGGGATAAGCTAGGCATGGATTTTATTACAGGATTGCCCAGAACACGTTCAGGCTATGACTCAATTTGGGTTGTAGTCGATCGTTTGACAAAGGTAGCTCATTTCATCCCAGTGAAGACTACCTATACTAGTGCCAAGTTGGCAAAGATATACGTGACCAGAATCGTATGTCTGCATGGAGTTCCAAAGAGCATTGTATCAGATAGAGGAACCCAGTTTACCTCAAAGTTCTGGAATCAGTTACACGAAACTTTGTGTACCAGGCTGGAGTTCAGTACAGCTTTCCATCCACAGACAGATGGACAGACCGAGAGAGTCAATCAGATTTTGGAGGATATGCTGAGAGCTTGTGCACAAGATTATGGATCTAGTTGGGACGAGAATTTGCCATACGCAGAGTTTTCTTACAACAACAATTATCAATCCAGTCTGAAGATGGCCCCTTTCGAAGCCTTGCATGGAAGGAGGTGCAGGACCCCGTTGTCGTCGGATGAAGTTGGAGACCGTCAGTTGTTTGGACCAGATCTGATTAAGGAGTCTGAACAGAAAGTAAAATTGATTCGCAATAGGCTCAAGGTAGCCCAGTCCAAGCAGAAGAGCTATGCAGATTCAAAACGCAAGGAGACAATTTACGAAGTCGGAGACCGAGTTTATCTTCGAGTGTCTCCACTTCAAGGAGTTAAGCGCTTTGGAGTTAAGGGAAAGTTAGCGCCACGTTTTGTAGGCCCATACAAAGTTTTGGAGTGTATGGGAGAAGTAGCTTATAAGTTGGAATTTCCCGAAGGATTGTCAGGAGTTCACGACGTGTTCCACGTTTCCCAGTTGAAGAAATGCCACGCCGAGATGGCTGATATACCGCTAAGAGATACAGTGCCACTAGAAGCGATTCAGTTGGACAGTGATTTGACCTATGAAGAGAAACCAGTCAAGATTCTTGAGTATGCCAGCCGAGTCACCCGCAGCAAGGTTATTAAGTTTTGCAGAGTTCAGTGGAGCCACCACACGGAGGATGAAGCCACCTGGGAGCGAGAGGAAGATCTGTTGAAGGACCACCCTCACCTATTTTCTAGCTAACCCGAATCTCGAGGGCGAGATTCATCTTAAGGGGGGGTAGGTTTGTAACATCCCAAATTTTCAATTTGGAATGTTATACAATAGATCATCATTGCATATCATATTTATTTTCATTTTTGGTTGATCCTAGGAATTTCGCGCAACTCAAGGACCCTCGGAGAGAGTTGGGGATTTCATTATTTCTTATTTGAGTTTTCTCAAATTTTGAAAATAGGATCATTTGATTTTATTTATTTTATCTTCAATTATTTATATTATAAAATTATGAGAGAGGGAATAAAAATGACTTTCCCAAAATAAAGAAATATTGAGGATTTAATAAAAAATAAAATAAGATTTTATTTTGGTTTTATTTGCTATTTTATTTGAATTTAGGAAAATTTGCACGTTTTCAAAAATTGCATTTAGGGCCAAGAAAATGTTCATCCTGTTCTAAATATTTTATTTAGACGGCGAAAATTTGTTTTGGCATTATTACATTTTTATTTATTTTTCTAGATTTTTTTGTTGCAGCGATATTGTTTAAAAAAAACCGCGCGCCTGACTGGGCCGAGGGCCCAGCCGAGCTGGCCCAGCCGCCGCCGCCTCCCGCGAGCCGGATCGGGACCGGAGTCCCGATCGCCGCTGCTACCATGTCCGGGGAGGACACGCCTCTCGAGGATGCCCCCTTCCCCAAGTTGGCCGCCTCCCCCCTTTTATAACCCCGCCAGAGCCCCCCTGGAGCCCCGTGCCACCACCGCCGCCTCCCCACGCTGCCCGCGCCGCCGCAAGCCGCCGCCCGCGCCGCCTGCCGCCGCCGCCCCGCACCACCCGCCGCCGCCCGGAGCCCCGCCGGAGCCCGAGCAGAGGTAGCCGCCGCCGCCAGTTTTCTGAGAAAAACCGCTTCGGTTTTTTTAGAAAACCCTAGTTTTCGTTTTTTTAAATAGATCGGTTTTTCTCCGGTTTATTTATTTAGCGAGCGTTCGCTTGTTCGTTTGTTTTAACGAACGCGTTCATCGTTTAGTTCCAGTTAGCGAACGTTCGTTCGTTAACTGTTCATTGTTTTTCTTTTTCTCGGATTAATCCGTGATTTTTTTCTGATCGCGATTCCTGATCCGATGTTCGTTTTAGTTTAACTTTTCGCTCGTTTATCGGAATCAGGTGATTCAAGCACCTGGAGTTTCGTCTCGAAACCCTCTTTCCGTTTAACCAACTCAAACAAGTTTTTGCCTCAGTAAAATTTAACCTAGATACAGACTAGTAAACGGAGCTTGTTTCTTTTGCCGTTTGTCTTTCGTTGCTTCGTTCGATTTGATTCTTTTTGCCAACCGGAGTTCTTAAGTTGAACTTTCTGGTTAGATCTCTTATTCGAGTTTTACCTGTGCATTAGTTGAGTACTTATTGTATGCTTGTTTGTTTGCGATAGAGTATCCGGAGTGTGCCGCTTGCTACTTCGAATCGCTAGGTTTCACGGATCATCAGCAAGGCAAGTAACACTTTGATCATACCTCCTACTACCCAGTTTTTATTGCGTTAGATCAACCCTCACACATTGCATGATTAGGATCTAATTAAATTGTGGGTTTGTGAAGTAGATGAGGTAGTACCTATCACCTGTTATTATCAAACCTTTGGGAGTTACTTCTACGTTTGCTTATTATGCCATGCTATGCTAGTAGACGTGGATTGGGTGAGTGAAATCCATGACAGATGTGAGTTTGTTAAATTAATGGTTTATCTAAGGTGGCAACTTAAACACACATCTGGGTGGATTGAGGCACCTGGGTATTCCAGTGATTGCCTGTTTTTCTTTTGGACCGCCACCCAGGCTCAAAGGGATCATGAGATTATTCACAATAGAAACTTCCGTGTGCAGCCACAAGCTACTATGGGCTCTAGCATAGTTGACTGAGTCGTGCAAACTCTTACAGTGGTAGACTAGCAGATGTAGGGGATGTAGGTTGGTATGGTCTACCCGTTCGTAAGTTGCTAGCGCTTCTGAAAGACTATGTCTCGGTCATCCGTTTCTCAAACACCATGTAGTGCGAGAATCCTAACGGAGGAGATCGAGTCTTGTGGGGAAAAGTGCGCAAACCTCTGCAGAGTGTATAAACTAATCATGGTTAGCCGTGTCCCCGGTTATGGACATCTTGAGTATCTAGTTCTTGGATTATCATGTGAATCTCATCATGTTACTCTAATTAATTTTGTTGGGTTTTAATGATGTTACTTAATTGGGATTGAGAATGCTATCAACCATTCTCAATGTTTAACAACTACCATGATAGTTAAATAAAATTTATTCCTTTGCAGTAGGGAAAATTGGCTTTACGCAAAACTGTAACCATAGAGCTTTCCACCAGCCAAATATGCATGTAGTATAGTCTTACTCTTTCATTGCTCTCTATGTGTTACTTTGCCAGCATATTCCATGTGCTGACCCGTTTTCGGGCTGCAACGTTCATGTTGCAGACTTTTCAGACGACGAGTAAGGTGCTTTTAGGTCGTGGTTCTATACTCAGTGATGCCGTTGGAGTTGATGGACTCACTTATCTTCCAAGCCTTCCGCTGTTATCGTTATTAGATGGCCTTAAGCCATATTTATTGTAATAGGTTCTCTTTTGAGAGACTCGATGTAATAAGTGTGTGATTGCTACTCTGTTATAAATCCTTCAAGTACTGTGTGGTGTCAGCATTACTGATCCAGGGATGACACCGGAGCACAGAGATTGGACTGTTTGAGGTCTGGTCGCTACAGTAATTATGACATTTTTTTAGCTAAATAAGCTTATTATGTCAATTTGGAGGAAAGTAAGGTAAGTATAGGTAATTTTTGTGCTTACCTAGGTGATGATGCTATTTTGCAGCCAACTTACGTAAGTATAGCTCATTTTTTATCTAACTTAGGTAATTATGCCATTTTGGAGGAAAATAAGCTAAGTATGTGACATATATGAGAGAATCAAGGTTTTTTTGACAGAAAGACTGTAAGGGAACCCCCTACAGTATAATTGGTGCAACAAACCCAAATTGCAAGTACCATGCCTTGAACCTGGGTGGGTGGGAAGGCATCAGCCCCTTCCCACCACTAGGCTATGCCTTAGTCTGCATGAGAGAACCAAGGTTATTATGCTACTTTTGAAATGAATAAGCTACTTATGTCATAAATGAACTAAATAAGCTAATTAGGTCATTTTGGGGGATAATTAGCTAAGTACGTCTTTTTTGGGCGAAATAAGCTAAGTATGTGGCATAATAGGGCTAACAAGCATGTATGAAGCTAAGTATGCCTTTGTTAAGCAAAACACTAGAGAAAACTTACCCTCATCACAACAAATGCGATCAAGAACGTAACTAAGGTAACAATTGATCCAACGACATAATGATACCAAGCCTCATTATCAATGGCATATTTCCTAATCTTCTTAATCTTCAAGTGCATTGCATCCATCTTCAAGTGCATTGCATCCATCTTCAAGCACATTGCATCCATCTTCATCTTGTGATCATCGACGACATCGGCAATGTATAATCCAATTTCATCTTCTCTTCTTCAATTCTTTTCATTTTTTCTTTCAAATACTCATTTTCTTTTTCAACTAAATTTAACTTCTCGACAAGAGGGTCGGTTGCAATGTCTGGTTCACATACCTCCTAGATAAAAATATCTCTATGTCAACTTGATGGCCATAATTGTCATAAATGCGAAATGCAACAAATAGTTATAAAATAGAATATACCACATCCGAATCATAAACTGGGCAAGAGCCGATGGGGATGGATATCAAGACCTTGGCACTATGTATAACAAACAATCATACAAAGTAAGAAAATTATACAAGTAACTATATAAATCATACAAACATACAAGTAACTATATAAATCAAGTACAACATAAAAAATCAAGTACAACATAAAAAATCAAATACCTAATAATAATTTTGATCTCGGGTTCAATAAATGCTCTTGGATCAATAAATGCATCATCATAACTATCATGAATGAAGTTCTCATCGGGTTCAGTGGCATCAATATGTGGAAGGCCACCTTTATGTAATCGGCAAGCATTGATAAGTCATCCACAACAGTAACCTCTTCTTGTTCAGGCTCTTCTTGTTCCGGCTCAGGGGTGAAGTCGGATTCACTGTCGTTGTCTACTTCAATGTTCTGGGGTGAAGTACAGAGTTTCTTGAAGCTTTTTTGGAAAGACGTGTTTCTTGGAAGAATTCACCTTCATATGTGTCTGGTTTAATGTGAGGTTCATAATCCTCTTCATTGGGGGAGGTGGTCTAACACATGGCAACACTTCATAAACAACATCCCAACCATTTAGATTTGGATCAGTTTGGCAGACCCACAGTAGATAGAAAACTTGGGTCGCCTGTTGAGCCGTAATATAGACATCAGGAGCATCTAAATGTGTGCTTTGTTTGATTTCGACTAGCCCTATATGTTCATGAGTCCTTCTAGTCTCCTTCGGCTGGAACCAATAACATTTGAAGACTACGACATTCAGTGGGTTTTCACCATAGAATAGAAGTTCATAAATTGCTTCAACTCTCCCATAATACTCGATACCTCCATATCCGATAGCAGAGACACAACAATTTGTGGACTTTCGGTCGGCCATAGATAGCTCTTTGCCGTAGGTATGAAAACGATACACGTTTATGTTGTATTTGCCAAATGAACATACCTATAGTCAAAACCATTAGCGATGTGTCTCAATGTGGTGTACATAGACTCTGAATTAGCCTACAAGTTTAATACGAAAGGATTGTTGCATTAGCCACAAATTAGATGAAGAAATGAGAATGGTCTAATGGAAATTACTGTTTGCTTGAACCAAGAGATGAAACCAGGAAAGCCGCCTCCTTGCTTTGCCAGAAGCTCATACTCTTTGATGGATTCCTTTTAGATCTCCGGTCCATCCGAGAATGTGGCGACGTATCGACTATATCAAATATCCGGGAATAAGAGATTTTCAAAGGAATTATAAGTTGGAAACAATGTACCGCGATAACTTCCTCGATTTATGGCCGCTCTTCTGTTAGTGAAAGCACAAGTGCTCCCTGGGTGATTTTGGTAATTAATGTCAACATATCTCTTATTGGACCAATGCTTTCATCTAGTATGTTTCAGATAAGTTCAAAAATGGAGTGGCATGGACTAGAGGATGTGGAACCCTTTCGAGAAGATAAGGACAAAGGATCGGCTCAAGCTCAAAGCTCAGGACTCTACATTTTGCATTTTAGTGATCCAAGATCACATTGAGTCCATAGGAAAGCCAATACTATTAAGAGGGGATGAGGTGTTGCTTAATGGCTTGCTTGCTGAAAGTGCTTAGCGATATGCTCCACATCCCTCAACCACTTTCTCACATCCACATATGTCCCAAACCAAAAGTCAAACTCAGCCCCACCGAAATTTTCTATCTGGCGCCACCGAGTTCACTTGACATAGCCACTGTCAGAAACCCTAATCAATTCGGTCTCACCGATGGGATCTCGGTCTCACCGAGATGGGCTTGCAAACTCTTTGTTGCCTATTGCATTAATTTCGGTCCCATCGAATTATGAAATCGGTCCCACCGAGTTTTCCTGGCCAACTCCCTATTTGGCTTATTACCAAAATCGGTCCCACCAAGTTTGTGTAATCGGTCCAACCGAGATGAGGCTTTACCCTAAACCTAGCACATCGGTCCCACCGAGTTGATCATGTCGGTCCCACCGAAAACCCTAACGGTCACATTATGAACTAAATCGGTCTGACCGAGTTGTATGATTCGGTCCCACCGAGTTTGGTGATTTGTGTGTAACGGTTAGATTTTGTGTGGAGGCTATATATACCCCTCCACCCACTCTTCATTCATGGAGAGAGACATCATAACACCCCTACACTTCCAACATACATTTTCTGAGAGAGAACCACCTACACTTGTGTTGAGGTCAAGATACTTCACTCCAACCACATAAATCTTGATCTCTAGCCCTCCCCAAGTTGCTTTCCACTCAAATCATCTTTCCACCAAATCCTATCCTATGAGGGAGAGTTGAGTGTTGGGGAGACTATCATTTGAAGCACAAGAGCAAGGAGTTCATCATCAACACACCATCTATTACCTCTTGGAGAGTGGTGTCTCCTAGATTGATTAGGTGTCACGTGGGAGCCTCCGTCAAAATTGTGGAGTTGAACTAAGGAGTTTGTACGGGCAAGGAGATCGCCTACTTCATGAAGATCTACCCTAGTGAGGCAAGTCCTTCGTGGGCGATGGACATGGTGGGATAGACAAGGTTGCTTCTTCATGGACCCTTCATGGGTGGAGCTGAGGGAGTCCTAGATTAGGGGGTCTCCGGACAGCCGAACTATATCCTTTGGCCAGACGTTGGACTATGAAGATATAAGATTGAAGACTTCGTCTCATGTCCGGATGGGACTCTCCTTGGCGTGGAAGGCAAGCTAGGCAATACGGATATGTATATCTCCTCCCTTGTAACCGACCTTCTGTAACCCTAGCCCCCTCCGGTGTCTATATAAACCAGAGGGTTTAGTCCGTAGGACAACATACAATCATACCATAGGCTAGCTTCTAGGGTTTAGCCTCTACGATCTCGTGGTAGATCAACTCTTGTAATACTCATATCATCAAGAACAATCAAGCAGGACGTAGGGTATTACCTCCATCAAGAGGGCCCTAACCTGGGTAAACATCGTGTCCCCTGCCTCCTGTTACCATCCGCCTTAGACGCACAATTCGGGACCCCCTACCCGACATCCGCTGGTTTTGACACCGACATTGGTGCTTTCATTGAGAGTTCCACTATGTTGTCATCGTAAGGCTTGATGGCTCCTTCAATCATCGCTAGCGATGCGGTCCAAGGCGAGGTTTTCCTCCCCGGGCAGATTTTTGTATTCGGCAGCTTCACACTGCGGGCCAATTCGCTTGGCCATCTGGAGCAGATCGAGAGCTACGCCCATGGCTATCAGGTCAGATTCTAAAACTTAAACTACACGGCCGACACCCACGGAGACTTGATCTTCAACGGATTCGAGCCCATGTCGGACGCGCCGCACAGTCGCGACAAGCATGACGTAACTCTGCCGTCGGACAATGTTCGGGAGATCGCATCTGCAACTACTCCGACTACCAATCCGGAACAAATTGCGCCATCCGAGAGTGGAGGGATATTACCGGAATTCGTTGATGAGGCCTTAGAGCCCACACAGCCGAAGAATGATATGGCCAGCTGGCCGGATCCACCACCTTGTGAACGCGATAGAGCGGCTAACAAAGTCGCGCATAAGTCAACACACGATCTACGTGAGAACTTGCACCAAAAATCCGGTGCGACTAGATCCATCTATGGATCTAGGAAGCGCGCTACGGTACAAAACCAAAACCGAATACTACAACCGTCCGAACACCATGGCACATCCCTATACAGGGGTGCCGCACACCCCTTATGTTCCACTGATGAGGTGCTGGATCACGAATTCCCAGAAGGATTCAAACCGGTGAACATAGAGGCATACGACGGGACCACACACCCTGGAGTCTGGATCGAGGACTTTATCCTCCATATTCATATGGCTCGCGGAGGCGATCTCCATGCCATTAAATACTTGCCCCTCAAGCTTAAGGGGCCAGCTCGGCACTGGCTGAAAAGCCTCCCCGAAAACTCAATTGGAAGTTGGGAGGAGCTCGAGGACGCTTTTCGGGGTAATTTTCAAGGGACTTATGTCCGACCTCCAGATGCAGACGATTTAAGTCATATAATCCAACAGCCCGGAGAGTCCGCCCGAAAGCTTTGGAATAGGTTCCTCACTAAGAAGAACCAAATCGTCGACTGTCCGGACGCCGAAGCCTTAGCAGCTTTTAAACACAGCGTCCGAGACGAATGGCTCGCCAGACACCTCGGCCAAGAAAAATCGAGAACAATGGCAGCCCTAACAAACCTCATGACCCGCTTTTGTGCGGGCGAAGACAATTGGTTGGCCCGTTGCAGCACCAGCGACCCAAGCACATCTGAAGTCAGGGATGGCAATGGTAAACCACGACGCAACAAAAACAAGTGCCGAAATTAAGAAGGTAGCCCAGATAACACGGTGGTAAACACACAAATTCTTGACAAGCTCTGTTAGATTCACGGCACCCCCGACAAACCTGCAAATCATACCCACAGAGAATGTTGGGTCTTCAAGCAAGCCGGTAAGCTAAACGCCGAACACAAAGGGGAGGAGACACCAAGTGAAGACGAGGATGAACCTCGCCAGCAAAGCACCGGAGGACAGAAAAAGTCCCCACCAGAGGTTAAAACGGTAAACGTGGTCCATGTGACGAAGAGGAGAAGCAAGCATGCACTCCGAGGCACACGCGCCATCGAGCCCGTCACCCCTAGGACCAACCCCTGGTTGGCCTGCCCGATCACTTTTGATCATAGGGATCACGCGACAAATATACGTCACGAAGGACTGCGGCCTTGGTGTTAGACCCAATAATAAACAGGTACCATCTTACACGAGTCCTCATGGACAGCGGAAGTGATCTAAATCTGATATATCAGGACACAGTCGGCAAAATGGGGATAGACCCGACACAAATAAGCCACAGTAATACTACCTTCAAGGGAGTAATACCATGCCAAGAGGCCCGCTGTACGGGCTCTCTACTACTAGAGGTGGTATTCGGTTCTCCCGATAACTTCCAAAGCGAAAGGTTAACTTTTCACTTCGCTCCATTCCGAAGTGGTTATCAAGCACTACTCGGAAGAACGACTTTCGCTCGTTTTAACGCAATACCGCATTGTGCCTTTCTCAAGCTAAAAATGCCCGGTCCACATGGCATCATCACAGTTAGCGGAAATACCGAACGTTTCTTATGTCCGGAAGAGGACGTGGCAGCTCTAACAGCCACGAACTAGACGGCCTCACCAACCAGAAAAAATGGCAGGTCGTCAAGACCACAGACACGGTTAGACGAGTCCGGTGTTCCATCACATATACATAAGATTGGTTTGATGATCAAACCCTCAAAGACGATACCAGGGGCTTCCCGCGTGTAATCAGGGCCAGCCCGGCTCAACTTGACTTCTCTTGAATTTTGATAGTTCATTGATAATAACCAATTCTTCTTTTTTTTGGCACGACAACTTTCACCTAAGTTCTTTCCTTTTACAGATGACAATCATGCTACACCCGTCCAGGACACGGCACAACGGAGACACAGGCGCAGACGTGTAGCAGGGACCCGCCCAAAGGTTTCTTTTTAGATTAAGACCCTGCATAAACCTTTTTTATTGTCTCTTGTTGCTCTCATCCTTCGGATACTCCACACAACCGAGACGGATGCTGACGTTATTGGCATGTGGCCACGTCAAGATATTGCACATACCTGGACACATGGGATTTATTATTGAGGGCATTGTTTAGCCCGGTATATATTATAAAGACCGAACACCTTAGGGAGTGTTCGGCGTCGCGAGTTTGGCCCTATATGCATCAGCTCTGAATCATGTCTTTGGTCAAATGTTGGGTTTGCCCGGCTCCCACGTTTTGGTACCTTATGTTCCATTATATCGGCTAAGGTAGCACTGGGAGAACTACTGCGATTGTGCTCTGGTTCACCCGGATGAGCACCTCAGTAGAGAAAGCCAAAAACTGACTGTCATGATATACCGAGAGACTGGTCAACCACTCGATGACTCAGCGGAATCTTCGGGATCCCTCCGCATTAACGAAGGGCTGTTTCCCGGTCAGGTACGCACGCGCTCCGTATATGAACGAGCGCAGAAGTACCAGGGGCTATATAGTAGCCCCACCATCAAACTCCTATGGCTAAGTGAAAGTGTTAAAGCAATATAGTCTGATTGCCTCGTTCGCCGCGCTATCACCTTCTTAATGGACCAAGACGTTGGATCAAGTGTGGATATGCCTTTCTGCGAACACCCCCGCATTATATGCGTGGGGCGGAAGCCGACGACTGCAAACTTTCAGGTTATATACATATATACATAAACGGCCGCACAGGAGGTATCACAATACTTTCGGGCAAAAGTATAAATACAGCCTTGATAATTCAATAAACATTGTTTCTACAATGGGAGTACATGTTACTAGAACATAATATTCTTCGAGCACTGCGCCTCTATCGAACGAGCGCCTTCAAGAACTTCTTCAAAGTAGTGCTCGGCAGCCACTCGGCCTACGCCGAACCCTGTGTCGCAACAGTGGTGGCCTCCATCTCCGCCCAGTATGCCTTAACACAAGCAAAGGCCATCCGCGCACCCTCTATGCACGCCGATCTCTTTACAGCATCGATGCGTGGCACAGCACCAAGGAATTGTTGCACTAAACTAAAGTAGCTATTCGGCCTTGGCCATCCCTGCCACAGATGATCTACAACGGACCTCATGGCAAGTCCGGACAACATATGGAGTTCGGCCCACTCGGCCATTCGCTCATTCAACAGCAGCGGATGGACTGGAGCATGAAACTGTGACCAGAACAGCTTCTCCACTTCGTGATCTTTCTGATCCTTGAAGTACTCGGCCGCATCAGCAGCACTTGCAGCCAAATCCACGTAGGCGTCCGCAGAACTCCATAGTCGGTCAAGGGGAGTATACTTCGGATCTCCGAATTTAGTCCGCAACAAGAAGGGCTTCCCAGACACGATATCTGCAGCTTGATGCAGCTCCTCCTTCGTCGCTCTAATTTTGGAGCGGGCTTCCTTGGCAGCTACCATGGCCTTCTCCAGGTCCGTCACCCTTGCTCGGCTTTCTTCTTCAAGAAGCTGGTAACGGTCAGCGGCATCTTTTAATTCTACAACCATTTTGTCTATTCTTTCCTTGCTCTCGCAATGCGTGGAGCGTTCGGCCCTTAACTCTCCGGCCGCCTTTAGAGCGGCCGCATTGCTACTCCTTGCTGGCTCCTTGGCTCGGGCCAGCTCTGCCCGAAGGGTCTCCACGGTGGCAGCTCCATCTGCAGTCGCAACATATTAAAGATACTGGCATCATGCTCCTCTTATTATGTGACGATCACCAGAGAAATCACTCACCCTGTGCCTCGTCAAGCTGCTGGTTGACAAGCACGATATCGGCATCGGCCGCATCAAGTTGCCGCTTTAGCTCGGTAAACCCATCAGTTCGGCTAGCCACCGTAGCCTCAGCCACCAGCACATAAAGGCAGTCGGGTTATTACCCGGGTATATGATCCTCGGGTTGCCGCCGTTCTCGATGACAACCAGAGTCTCAGGGGATACTATCTGCATAGGGCACACCTAACGTGTGTGGTACTATCAAAAACATACACTATTTCACGAACCTCAAAGCCCTTCAGCAGACTCATAAAGGCTTCGTGCAAACCGCTTTCAGCGGATGAAATCCTTTCAATTACCATACCCATTAGTGTACGATGTGCTTCCGAGACGGCCGCTTGCCCCAGAAGATCCTTCAGCGCGTCCGACCGCACACTGTACGGTTCCGGACGCTCGCTGCCGCTCTCCTTAGAAGCCGGATACTGGGGATTTCGGGTAGCCAAAGGGTTATCCTCTGTCCTTGGAGGATCCAGAGATATCCTCCGCGACGACACTTCAGGGTCGCCCGCCTTCGGAGGCGGGGTGTCAGGGGGAGGCGTTTCGCTCTCCATCATCTCTGGAAGGAGATTCCCCGAAGACAAACTCTGTCGAGAAGGGCTACGGTCCGGACTACTATTTATAAGCATCGGTTATTGTCTTCAGAAGTAAGGTAGGATATTTTCACTATTAAGTACTTTGCAATTACTTACAACTCGGTAGAGGGCTGATCCCCGCGCGGACATTGTGCGGCAAGAATACCCTCCGAGGCAGGACCCTCTGGCGAAGATTTCTTCTCTCATTTGGAAACCTTAGTTTCCGGATCTTCAAAGGTAGTCCTCTTCCTTCCCCGGGGAGAGAGAATGTCAGATTCTTCCCCTTGGTTATCCTCCCTCGTAGAGGCGCTCATTCCCTCGGTTGGAATAAGTAGCGAGTGAGGCACGCTTTCGCCCTCTTTATTCCCCCCCTTCATCTTCCTTTGAGGGCACTAGATAAGGTGCCGGCTCGAGCATCTTTTCCAGCACCGGATTGTCCAGGCCCTCAGGAAGGGGGGCCGAACACCTGATCATTTCGCCTTTGTTATCCAGTCCTGGTCAAAGAGCGAATCTTTATAATGATTCCAGGATAAATAAAAGGACGGCGGGTTCGGCCATGGGATTACTTACTTGGGTAGCAGGGCGGTTGCAGCTCAAACCCACATCCTCGGAGGTGTCTGGACACTTTATTTGGGGTCCTAAGAACGATTTGTACATCTCTTCGAGCGTCTTGCCGAGGAAATGCTGAATAGCTCGCGGTCCTTCCGGGTTGAATTCCCACATACGGAGGGGCCGGCGTTTGCAAGGCTGGACTCGACGAACTAGCATAACTTGCATTACCATAATCAGACTGAAATTTCTCTCAAAGAGATCTCGGATACGGCTCTGCAATATTGGCACGTCCTTTCCTGGACCCCAGCTCAGCCCCCTGCTAATCCATGACATCGGTCATGGTGGGGGCCCGAGCGAAAGGTGGGGGCGGCTACCCACTTGGCACTTCGGGGAGCTGTGATGTAAAACCACTCCCGCTGCCACAATCTGGACACCTCTGGGAAGGAACCCGCTGGCCATGGAGCATCAGCGATTTTGCTTATTAAAGCACCTCCGCACTCTGCGTGCCGCCCCTCGATCATCTTCGGCTTCACATCGAAGGTCTTGAGCCATAGGCCAAAGTGAGGGATAATGCGGAGAAAGGCCTCACATACGACAATAAATGACGATATGTGAAGAAGGGAGTACGGGGCTAGATCATGGAAATCCAGCCCATAATAGAACATAAGACCCCTGACAAAGGGATCCAGAGCGAGGCCTAGTCCTCGGAGGAAGTGGGACATGAACACGACACTCTCGGTGGGTTCGGGAGTAGGGACGACCTGCCCTCGGGCAGGCGGCCTATGTGAAATTTCGGCGGTCAGATATCTGGCCTCTCTCAGCTTCTTGATGTCCTCCTCCGTTATAGAGGAGGGCATCCACCGACCTTGAAGGTTGGATCCGGGCATAGTTGAAGGTCTAAAGCGCCTGACTTGAGCTTTGGGGTGTTAGAACTCGAGGCGAGGGAAGGATTCGATTGAGCACGAGAGGGAGAAAGAAAAGGCCTTGTCCTCGTTATAAAGGGGGTGAATATTAGGCGTCCTCCTTGTGGCCGTTTGGGACTTGCCTAAGATCTAGGAGTCATACCAACAGGCACGGTTGGGTTACCCATGTCTGTATTGATGAGAATCCCGTGATAAGGGGAACACGATCTCTGCTTTGACAAGACGTGTCAAGAAAACCACCTCGCGATATGTGCGGTGCTGGTTGAGAAAAATGGTTCGAATAATGACCGGGACGTGGCGTGATGTCATGCCGTCAAAACATGTCAGCAGATTAGATTTGTGGAAATATTATTCTCTCTACGGTGGTATGTGGAACTTGTTTTGCAGGACCGGACACTATCCTTGTGTTCAAACTCTTCCATGGAGTATTCGGAGGAGGAACCCGCCTTGCAATGCCGAAGACAATACTGCACGCCGGACTCATCGTCATTGAAGCCTGGTTTAGGGGCTACTGAGGGAGTCCTGGATTAGGGGTCTCCGGACAGCCGGACTATATCCATTGGAGAGACTGTTGGACTATGAAGATATAAGATTGAAGACTTCGTCTCGTGTCTGGATGGGACTCTCCTTGGCGTGGAAGGCAAGCTAGGCAATACGGATATGTATATCTCCTCCCTTGTAACCGACCTTGTGTAACCCTAGCCCCTTCCGGTGTCTATATAAACCGGAGGGTTTAGTCCGTAGGACAACACACAATCATACCATAGGCTAGCTTCTAGGGTTTAGCCTCTACGATCTCGTGGTAGATCAACTCTTGTAATACTCATATCATCGAGAACAATCAAGCAGGACGTAGGGTATTACCTCCATCAATAGGGCCTGAACCTGGGTAAACATCGTGTCCCCTGCCTCCTGTTACCATCCGCCTTAGACGCACAGTTCGGGAACCCTTACCCGAGATCCGCCTCACCGACAGGAGCCCTTCATGGACTCGCGCAACCGTTACCCTTCGTGGGTTGAAGTCTCCATCAACGTGGATGTACGATAGCACCACCTATCGGAATCACGCCAAAAATCTTCGTGTCTTCAATTGCGTTTGCACACTCAAATCCCATCCCTTTACATTCTTGCAACTTGCATGATTTACTTTCCGCTGCTCATATACTCTTGTCATGCTTGCTTGATATGTATTGTGAATGCTTAAACTTGTGCCAAAACTCCACTTCAACTTAAAGAAATTAAAAGCTACAATTTTTCTTGCTAAGAGTCTATTCACCCCCCTCTATACACCTCTGCTCGATCCTATAGTTAGGTTGTTGAAGATATACAACGAAATGGTCCGCCATTCTTCGACATCCAATGATATTGGTTTAGAAGCACCGGCTGGTGCGAGATTCCCTTTGAATAGGCTGAGGTTGGATCCACCTTTTTTTAGGGTCACTAGCATTGTACCGAGGCTTCGGATTATGAAAATGATGATTTTTGCCTTTGTAGTGTGTTGTCACGAAGTTTGCCGCCTCCTTAGTAATGAATGCATCGGCCATCGATGCTTCAATTCTACGTTTATTTTTACATTTTGCTCGGAGTGTCTTCTGCATCCTCTTAGTTGCGTAGCACCAATGATTTTGCATGGGCCTCCCAATCTTGCCTCGGTCGGGAGATACAAAATCAAGTGTTGCATTGGATTAAAGAAGCCTGGCGGAAAGATCTTCTCTAGCTTGCAGATCAACTCCAGCGCCAACTCTTCCATTTCTTCTAGCACGGCAGGCAATAGTTCTTTCGCACAAAGAACACAGAAGAAATAGCTCAGCTCTGCCAGTACTAGCCATTCATCCTCAGGGATAAAGCCACGCAACATCACGGGCATTACCCACTCAATCCATATGTGCAATCATGACTCTTGAGACCAAATATTTTCAATTTTTCAAGACTTGCTCCCCTCTTTAGATTCGCTGCATACCCATCGGGGAACATCAACTGCATTTTCACCCACAAGATAATTTCCCTCATAGCTAGCCTTCCAAGTTTGAACCATGCCTTTGGCTTTGTCTAGTTCTGCTTTCCTTTCGGTTCTTTCATGTTTTGTAACTGTCTATCACATAGCGCCTCTTGATCGACTCTAGCCTTAATATTATCCTTTGACTTCCCCTCTAAGCCGAACAATGTACCAAATAGGGCCTCGGTGATACGTCTCCAACGTATCTATAATTTTTGATTGTTCCATGCTATTATATTATCAATCTTGGATGTTTTACAATCATTTTGTATCATTTTTAGTACTAACCTATTAACATAGCGCCAAGTGCCAGTTGTTGTTTTCTGCATGTTTTTTACATCGCAAGAAATCAATACCAAACGGAGCCCAAATGCAACGAAACTTTACGGAGATTTTTTATGGACCAGAAGACACCCAATGGGCCAAGGCAGCGCCTTGGGGGTGCTCCGAGGGGAGCACAACCCACCAGGGCGCGCCAGGAGGCCCAGGCGCGCCCTGGTGGGTTATGCCCACCTCGGGTGCCTGATACGTCTCCAACGTATCTATAATTTTTGATTGTTACATGCTATGATATTATCAACCTTGGATGTTTTATATACATTTATATGCTATTTTATACGATTTTTGGGACTAACCTATTAACTTAGAGCCCAATGCCAGTTTCTGCTTTTCCTTGTTTTTGAGTATCACAGAAAAGGAAAACCAAACAGAGTCTAATTGACCTGAAACTTCACGGAACATATTTTTGGACCAGAAGAAGGCCATGGAGTAAAAGAGTTGGGCCAGAAGAGTCCCGGGCTGCCCACAAGGGTAGGGGGCGTGCCCACCCCCCTAGGCGCGCCTCCCTACCTCGTGGACAGCCCAGAGACCCCCCTGACTTGTTCTCGACACCAAAACCTCTTATATATATATAGAAACCCCCAGAACATAACCTAGATCAGGAGTTCCGCTGCCAGAAGCCTCCGTAGCCATCGAAAACCAATCTAGACCCGTTTCGGCACCCTGTCGGAGGGGGGATTCCCTCTCCGGTGGCCATCTTCATCATCCCGGTGCTCTCCATGACGAGGAGGGAGTAGTTCACCCTCGGGGCTGAGGGTATGTACTAGTAGCTATGTGTTTGATATCTCTCTCTCGTGTTCTTGATTCGACTCGATCTTAATGTATCGCGAGCTTTGCTATTATAGTTGGATCTTATGATGTTTCTCCCCCTCTACTCTCTTGTAATGGATTGAGTTTTCCCTTTAAAGTTATCTTATCGGATTGAGTCTTTAAGGATTTGAGAACACTTGATGTATGTCTTGCATGTGCTTATCTGTGGTGACAGTGGGATATTACGTGATCCACTTGATGTATGTTTTGGTGATCAACTTGCGAGTTCCATGACCTCGTGAACTTATGCATAGGGGTTGGCACACGTTTTCGTCTTGACTCTCTGGTAGAAACTTTGGGTCACTCTTTGAATTTCTTTATGTTGGTTGAATAGATGAATCTGAGATTGTGTGATGCATATCGTATAATCATACCCACGGATACTTGAGGTGACATTGGAGTATCTAGGTGACATTAGGGTTTTGGTTGATTTGTGTCTTAAGGTGTTATTCTAGTACGAACTCTAGGATAGATCGAACGGAAAGAATAGCTTTGTGTTATTTTACTATGGACTCTTGAATAGATCAATCAGAAAGAATAACTTTGAGGTAGTTTCGTACCCTACCATAATCTCTTCGTTTGTTCTCCGCTATTAGTGACTTTGGAGTGACTCTTTGTTGCTTGTTGAGGGATAGTTATATGATCCAATTATGTTATTATTGTTGAGAGAACTTGCACTAGTGAAAGTATGAACCCTAGGCCTTGTTTCCTAGCATTGTAATACCGTTTACGCTCACTTTTATCATTAGTTACCTTGATGTTTTTATATTTTCATAGTACAAAAACCTTTATCTACCATCCATATTGCACATGTATCACCATCTCTTCGCCGAACTAGTGCACCTATACAATTTACCATTGTATTGGGTGTGTTGGGGACACAAGAGACTCTTTGTTATTTGGTTGCAGGGTTGTTTGAGAGGGACCATCTTCATCCTACGCCCCCCATGGATTGATAAACCTTAGGTCATCCACTTGATGGAAATTTGCTGCTGTCCTACAAACCTCTGCACTTGGAGGCCCAACAACGTCTACAAGAAGAAGGTTGTGTAGTAGACATCAGTGCCCCCAGACCGCCTCTTTTCTGTATAGATACCACAATATTTCAGAAATCCTAGGGGAGTCGACGAAAATCAATTCCAGCCGCTGCAGAGTCTAGAACCACCAAATCCAATCTAGACACCATCACTGAGGGGTCCACCACTTCCATTGGTGCCTCTCCGATGATGCGTGAGTAGTTCTTTGTAGACCTTCGGGTCCGTAGTTAGTAGCTAGATGGCTTCCTCTCTCTCACGTTCGATTCTCAATACAATGGTCTCTTGGAGATCCATATGATGTAACTCTTTTTGCGGTGTGTTTGTTGGGATCAGTTGAACTTTGAGTTTATGATCAGATCTATCTTTTATATCCATTAAATTTGAGTTTCTATGATCTATTATATGCATGATTGCTTGTAGCCTCGTATGTCTTCTCCGATATTTGGGTTTTGTTTGGCCAACTTGATCTATTTATCTTGCAATGGGAAGAGGTGCTTTGTAGTGGCTTCGATCTTACGGTGCTTGATCCCAGTGACAGAAGGGGAACCGACATGTATGTATCATTGCTACTAAGGATAAAATGATGTGGTCTAT
Source organism: Triticum urartu (assembly GCF_003073215.2). NCBI lineage: Eukaryota > Viridiplantae > Streptophyta > Magnoliopsida > Poales > Poaceae > Triticum > Triticum urartu. The sequence continues at coordinate 506,919,915 of NC_053025.1, forward strand.
CTCTACATAGATAGATCTTGTCTATATCATGCCATCGATCTTATTGCATTACTCTGTTTCCCCATGAACTTAATACACTAGATGCATGCTGGATAGCGGTCGATGTGTGGAGTAATAGTAGTAGATGTAGGCAGGAGTCGGTCTACTAATCTTGGGCGTGATGCCTATATAATGATCATTGCTTGGATATCGTCATGATTATTTGAAGTTCTATCAATTGCCCAACAGTAATTTGTTTACCCACCGTTTGCTATTTTTCTCGAGAGAAGCCACTAGTGGAACCTACGGCCCCGGGTCTCTTTCTCATATTATTTGCCTTTGCGATGTATTTTTCCTTTCCTTTTATTTTTAGATCTACTAAACCAAAAAATACAAAAATACCTTGTTGTGTTTTATTCTTATTTATTTTATTTGGCGTTCGATCTATCAATCTGCTACAATTTTATTCATGTCTGTTTGCCTATCTTGGGGCGCCGCTACCTGAAAGAGATTGACAACCCCTTTTACACGTCGGGTTGCGAGTATTTGTTATTTGTGTATAGGGGCTGTTTACGTTGTGTTGCTTGGTTCTCCTACTGGTTCGATAACCTTGGTTTCATCACTGAGGGAAATACGTACCGCCGATGTGATGCATCATCCCTTCCTCTTTGGAGAAATACCGACGTAGCTTCAAGCCGCCATCAAAAGGAATTTCTGGTGCAGTTGTCGGGGAGTATCTTCAACATATACCAGGTTCCTAATCACAAATCTCATCTCCTCACAATTTACATTTTTTGTCGTTCACCTTTTTCTCATCAGATCTTGTGTTTGCTTGTGTTGCCATGTGCCTTCTATTTTCTTGCATCTTTGCTTGCTAAGAATCTATTAATATGGATCCTCATCCACTTGCTAATCTTTTTAAAAGATCCAATTATCATGAACCAATTGCTAGTGAATTGAGTTCGCTAGATTATCTTTATGAAGTTTTGCTTGAGATTCATGAATCTGAAAATTGTGATGAAGTGTTACAAGAAGAAATTTATAAAGTGGTTCACAATAGCTCCTTGAATCAAAAGCATGATTGCAACAATATTATTATAAACTCTGTTAATGTCAATGATATGCAAAACCCCAAGCTTGGGGATGCTTGTTTTGTTATGGCTGCTACTTATTGCAATGATCATCATTGGGGTGATGATGATTCTTATGATCTTGATAGTTTATTTAAGCCTCATCATGAATATGTTTGCATTAATATTGAAAGTGGGTTCAGAAGAGTGTCAACTCTAGGTAAAAATAATCCCACATATTTGGAGAGTGTTCAATGTTATGAATTTTTTTATAAAGGTGGGTTCGGAGAGGTCATAACTTTAGTTGGTGTTAATCCCACTATCTTGGAGGATTATAAAACTTTTATGGATGTGGATCATGAAGAGAATATTTTATATGATAGCTATATTGTTGAATTTCGTTATGATCCTACATGTAATTATTTTGACAGAGGGAAATATCGTTGTAGAAATTTTCATGTTACTAAATTACCTCTCGTTATGTTGATATTGCTATTTTTTTTCTTCTTCCTTGCATGTACAAGATATTTCTTGCCTTGATGATTTGTTTGCTTATAAAATTCTGATGCATAGGAAGTATGTTAGACTTAAATATGTTTGTAATATGTTTCATGATGCTCTCTTTGTGTTTCAATTCTTATTTTTCGTGTGAGCATCGTTGAAATCTTATGCCTAGCTAATGGCGTAAAACTATAGCGCTTGTTGGGAGGCAACCCAATGAATAAATTTTATTTTTGCTTTCTGTTCTTGAGTGTTTGCACAATTATTCTACTGTTATGATCGTGTTTTTTGTGTTTTAATTAATGTTTGTGCCAAGTAAAGCCTTCAAGATCTTCTTGGGTGATAGTTGTTTGATCTTGCTGAAAAAACAGAAACTTTTGCACTAGCAAAAATAATTTTCAGTTTTAACCAGAGAGCGATAAAATACCAATTCCTTTTGCAGTAGATTAATATATAAATTTCCCAGGTCTTCCTAATTTTTCAGAGTTTTTGAAGTTACAGAAGTATTCGAAATATCGAGATTGCCACAGACTGTTCTGTTTTTGACAGATTCTGTTTTCCTTGCGTTGTGTGCTTGTTTTGATGGCTCTATGGTTTTATTTGATGAGTTTTTGCCATAGAAAAGTTGCAATACAATAGATATAATGTAAGAAAAAAATATGAATCGGTTTACTATAGCACTTATGGTAGTGATTTGTTTTCTTATACTAACGGATCTCACGAAGGCTTTTGTTGAGTTCTGTGTGATTGAGGTTTTCAAGTTTTGGGTTATCTTACGATGGATGAAGGAATAAGGAGTAAGAAGAGCCTAAGATTGGGGATGCCCTGGCATCCCAAGCTATTATCCAAAATAGAGCAAGCAACTAAGCTTGGGGATGCCCCGAGTGGCATCCCCTCTTTCTTCTAACTACCATCGGTATTTTACTCGAAGCTATATTTTTATTCGTCACATACTATGTGTTTTGCTTGGAGTGTCTTGTATGATATAAGTCTTTGCTTGTTTTATTTTGTGTTTTAAGTCTTGATTCCTTGCTGGACACACCTATTTGAGAGAGCCAAAATTATGGCATGACTTGTTAGAATTGCTCTCTATGCTTCACTTAAATTTTTATGAGCTATGGACTTGCTCTAGTGCTTCACTTATATCTTTTTGAGCATGGTGTGCTTTAGTATTTTTGAAGAAATGCTCTCTTGCTTCACTTAGATCTATTTGACAGTTATTAAAATTTTCAAGAAATTCTCTCTTGCTTCACTTAAATTAATTTGAGAGAAAGAAATATTATGCTCATGATCTTCACTTATATTTGTTTGAGCTTATCAAAAGCAACACATGAAAATTAGTCCCAAAGTGATAGATATCCAAGAAGGATATAATAAAAACTTTCATGAAGATCATTGGACAAAATAAACTAGATTCTTATTAATAGTTTTGAGATATGATGATGTGATATGTGAGTCATGTTGATGAGTAATTATGCTTTAGTAAGAATATTGGTGTTAACGTTTGTGATTCCCTATGCAAGCACGAAATTCAATAATTGTGCAATGAAATTATATCCTACTTGTGGTGCATTATTCAGTGTTAATTATGCTTAATGCTCGCTTATGAGATTATTCTTTTCTTGGTTGGTCACTTCTCAATCTTTTGCTAGTCTTCATTTTGCACTAAGTATGGTCACTACTTGTGCATCCAAAAACCTTTAAACCAGTTTTGCCACATGAGTCCACTATATCTACCTATATGTGGTATTCTTTTGCCGTTCTAAGAAAATTTGTATGTGCCATCTCTAATTTTCAAAATAAACTTCTCTTTTGTGTGTTCGTACCGCTCGCGGAGCAGTGAGGGGTGGCTAATATTTTCCATGCTAGATGTGTTATTCTCACGATGAGTCTTTATTCACTTGTCATTGCACGAGAGTAAGGCAAAGGTATTAGGGATGCCCAGTCCTGAAATGAAAAATGAATTTACTTTATGTTGTCAAATAATAAATTCCTTGGAAAGTGTTGGTATGGAAGGCACCCATGGATACGGTTAGCCATGGAAAGTGAAAGTATTGTGGAAAAAGGAATAAACTTTATTTTCTGTTTGGGAACCGCCTATGATATATCTAGCATGGAAAGTGTTGGGAACTCTAAGTCGTTTTCGTTGGTGGGAAGGACACACCTCCCAAAATGTTTTTTATCTCTAAGTTTTTTGCTTTGAGCTTTGGCACCTCTACAAATCCCTACTTCCCTCTACGAAGGGCCTTTCTTTTACTTTATGCAATTTTTATTTTGAATTTGAGTCTCCATCTTCTCTTATAAAAGCACCAACTAGGAGGCACTATGATCGTACTTGAGCATTGGGTGTAGTTAATATGTGAGTGTGTTTCATGAATGGATCAATGATTGAGCATGATGGGCTAGGGATAGCTTATTTTAGCGTTGATATTTGTTTATATGCTATAAAGAAAAGAAATATGAGATGACATGTAGGCAGCATTCCACATCAAAAATTCTGCTTTTATCACTTACCTACTCGAGGACGAGCAGGAGTTAAGCTTGGGGATGCTGATACGTCTCCAACGTATCTATAATTTTTGATTGTTCCATGCTGTTATATTGTCAATCTTGGATGTTTTACAATCATTTTATAGTCATTTTGTATCATTTTTGGTACTAACCTATTGACATAGCGCCAAGTGCGAGTTACTGTTTTCTCCATGTTTTTTACATCGTAGGAAATCAATACCAAACGGAGTCCAAATGCAACGAAACTTTACGGAGATTTTTTATGGACCAGAAGACACCCAATGGGCCAAGGAAGCGCCTGGGGGTGCTCCGAGGGGAGCATGATGTCGCTTGAAGCTACGTCGGTATTTCCCCAAAGAGGAAGGGATGATGCAGCACATCGGCGATAGGTATTTCCCTCAGATGTGAAACCAAGGTTATCGAACCAGTAGGAGAACCAAGCAACACAACGTAAACAACCCATGCACACAAATAACAACCACTCGCAACCCGACGTGTTAAAGGGGTTGTCAATCCCTTTCGGGTAACGGCGCCAGAAATTGGTGCATGGACGGGAGAAAGTTGTAATAGATTGAATAAATAGATCGCAAATAAAATAAAGTGCAGCAAAGAATTTTTTGGGTTTTGGTTTAGTAGATCTGAAAATAAACGCAAAGGAAAAGTAGATCACAAAGGCAAATAATATGAGAAAGAGACCCAGGGCCATAGGTTTCACTAGTGGCTTCTCTCGAAAAGAATAGCAAATGGTGGGTGAACAAATTACTGTTGGGAAATTGATAGAACTTCAAATAATCATGAAGATATCCAGGCAATGATCATTACATAGGCATCACATCCAAGATTAGTAGACTGACTCCTGCCTACATCTACTACTATTACTCCACACATCGACCGCTATCCAGCATGCATCTAGTGTATTAAGTTCATGGAGAAACGGAGTAATGCAATAAGAACGATGACATGATGTAGACAAGATCTATCTATGTAGAGATAGACCCCATCGTATTATCCTTAGTAGCAACGATACATACGTGTCGGTTCCCCTTCTGTCACTGGGATCAAGCACCGTAAGATCGAACCCATCACAAAGCACCTCTTCCCATGGCAAGAAAAATCGATCTAGTTGGCCTAACTAAACCAAAGATTCGAAGAAGAAATACAAGGCTATAAGTAATCATGCATATCGGAGATCAAAAGACTCAAATAACTTTCATGGATAAAAACATAGATCTGATCATAAACTTAAAGTTCATTGGATCCCAACTAACACACCGCAAAAAGAATCACATCAAATAGATCGCCAAGAGACCATTGTATTGAGAACCAAAAGAGAGAGAGGAAGCCATCTAGCTACTAACTACGGACCCGTAGGTCTACAATGAACTACTCATGCATCATCGGAGAGGCACCAATGAGGATGATGAACCCCTCCGTGATGGTGTCTAGATTGGATCTAGTGGTTCTGGAACTTGCGGCAACTAGAATTGATTTTCATCGACTCCACTAGGGTTTCTGGAATATTGGAGTATTTATAGAGCAAAGAGGTTGTGCGGGAGGCCACCGAGGTGGGCACAACCCACCAAGGCACGCCTGGGCCCCTAATCGCGCCCAAGTGTGTTGTGCCCCCCTCAGGACACCCCTTTGGTACTTCTTCAGCCCATCTTGTGTCTTCTGGTCCAAAAACTTTCTCCAAAAAGTTTCACTGCGTTTGGACTCCGTTTGGTATCGATTTTCTGCGAAGTAAAAAACAAGCAAAGACAACAACTGGCACTGGGCACTATGTCAATAGGTTAGTCCCAAAAAATGATATAAAGTTGCTATAAAATGATACTAAAACATCCAAGAATGATAATATAACCGCATGGAACAATCAAAATTATAGATACGTTGGAGACGTATCATACCCTGGACGCTCTGGATCTGGCTTGAGAGCATTTAACTGATCGAGCGTCTCTTGGCCTGTCAACGGAGGTGGTGTATAGTTTTTGACAACTCTACCTTTGATGAAGTTCTTCTTGTATTTCTTGAACTTATGGCGAGGATCCAGGAACTGTCTATGCAAGTCGAAGCAAGAAAACTTGCAACCCGCCTGCAGCCAACGAAACTCAAGAGTTGCCTTGCATGTGGGGCACGGGAACCTTCCATGCACACACTGATACATCTCCAACGTATCTACAATTTTTTATTGTTCCATGCTGTTATATTATCAATCTTGGATGTTTTATAATCATTTTATAGTCATTTTATATCATTTTTTGGTACTAACCTATTGACATAGTGCCAAGTGCCAGTTGTTGTTTTCTACATGTTTTTTACATCGCAAGAAATTAATATCAAACGAAGTCCAAACGCAACGAAACTTTACGTAGATTTTTTTTTTGGACCAGAAGTAACATAATGGGCCCTGGTTGTGCCTGCAGGGTGCTCCGAGGAGAGCACAACCCACCAGGGCGCGCCAGGAGGCCCAGGCGCGCCCTGGTGGGTTGTGCCCACCTCGGGTGCCCCCAGACCGCCTCTTTGCTCTATAAATGCCCCAAATATTCCCAAAACCCTAGGGGAGTCAGCAAAATATTGATCCAGTTGCCGCAGAGTCTAGAACCACCAGATCCAATCTAGACACCATCTCAAATAGGGTTCACCAACTCCATTGGTGCCTCTCCAATGATGTGTGAGTAGTTCTTTGTAGACCTTCGGGTCCGTAGTTAGTAGCTAGATGGCGTCCTCTCTCTCTTTCTTGATTCTCAATACAATGGTCTCTTGGAGATCCATATGATGTAACTCTTTTGCGGTGTGTTTGTTGGGATCGATGAACTTTGAGTTTATGATCAGATCTATCTTTTTATATCCATGAAAGTATTTGAGTTTCTTTGATCTATTTTATGCATGATTGCTTATGGCCTCATATTTCTTCTCTGATATTTGGGTTTTGTTTGGCCAACTTGATATATTTATCTTGCATTGGGAAGAGGTGCTTTGTAGTGGGTTCGATCTGACGGTGCTTGATCCCAGTGACAAAAGGGGAACCGGCACGTATGTATCGTTGCTACTAAGGATAAAACGATGGGGTCTATCTCTACATATATAGATCTTGTCTACATCATGTAATCGTTCTTATTGCATTACTCCATTTCTCCATGAACTTAATACACTAGATGCATGCTGGATAGCGGTCGATGTGTGGAGTAATAGTAGTAGATGCAGGCAGGAGTCGGTCTACTAATCTTGGACGTGATGCCTATATAATGATCATTGTCTTAATATCGTCATGAGTATTTGAAGTTCTATCAATTTCCCAACAGTAATTTGTTCACCCACCGTTTGCTATTTTTCTCGAGAGAAGCCACTAGAGAAACCTACGGCCCCCGGCTCTCTTTCTCATATATTTGCCTTTGCGATCTACTTTTCCTTTGCATTTATTTTCAGATCTATTAAACCAAAAATACAAAAATATCTTGTTACAATTTACTCTTATTTATTTTATTTGGAGTTCGATCTATCAATCTACTATAATTTTATCTCACGTCCGTTTGCCTATCTTGAGGCGCTGTACCCGAAAGGGATTGACAACCCCTTTAACACGTTGGGTTGTGAGGTTTTGTTATCTGTGTGCAGGGGCTGTTTACATTGTGTTTCTTGGTTCTCCTACTAGCTCGATAACCTTGGTTTCATATCTGAGGGAAATACCTACCGCCGCTGTGCTGCATCATCCCTTCCTCATTGGAGAAATACCGACGTAGCTTCAAGCGGCATCAAAAGGAATTTCTGGCGCCGTTGCCGGGGAGGATCTTCAATATATACCAGGTTCCTAATCACAAATCTCATCTCCTTGCAATTTACATTATTTGCCATTTGCCTCTCATATTCCTCTCCCCCACTTCACAAAAATTTGCCGTTTTATTCGCCCATCTTTTTTGTTCGCCATTTTCTTGCCGGGTCTGTTTTTGAGTGCAATCTTGTTTTGTGGTCATCATGACTCAAGAGAACACCAAGTTATGTGATTTCTCAAACACCAACAACAATGATTTTATCGGCACTCCGATTGCTACTCCCACCACTAGTGCGGAGTCTTGTGATATTAATACTGCTTTGTTGAATCTTGCTATGAAAGATCAATTTTCCGGTACTCCTAATGAGGATGCCGCGTCCCATCTTAATACCTTCGTGAAATTATGCAATATGCAAAAGAAAAAAGATGTGGACAATGATGTGGTGAATATGAAATTATTTCCGTTTTCTTTGCGTGATTATGCAAAAAATTGGTTCTCTTCTTTGCCTCGCAATAGTATCGATTCTTTGACTAAGTACAAAGATGTTTTTATCACTAAGTATTTTCCTTCCACAAAAATTATTTCCCTTAGAACCCAGATCATGAATTTCAAGCAACTTGAACATGAGAGTGTTGCACAATCTTGGGAAAGGATGAAAATGATTCTAAGGAATTGCCCAACTCATGGGTTAAATCTTTGGATGATCATACAAAAAATTTATGCGGGTTTGAATTTTTTTTCCCGTAATCTTTTAGATTCCGCCGCGGGTGGTACTTTTATGGAAATTACTTTAGGTGAACCCACCAAATTTCTTAATAATATTATGGCAAATTATTCGCAATGGCATACCGAAAGAGCTCCTACTAGTAAAAAAGTTAATTCGGTTGAAGAAATTTCTTATTTGAGTGAAAAAGTTGATGCTCTTGTGAAATTGGTTGCTATTAGAAGTGCTCCTATTAATTTTAATGATATGCCTTCGTCTACTTTGATTGAGCAAAATAGTGATGCCATAGATGTGAATTTTATTTCTCCAAATAATTTCAACAACAATGCTTATAGAGGTAATTTTAATCCTAGGCCTTTTCCTAGTAATTCCTCTAATAATTATGGTAATTCCTATGGAAATCAATCTTATAATAATAATAATAATAATAATAATAATAATAATAATAATAATAATAATAATAATAGGAACACCTCTGATCTTGAGAACAATATTAAAGAATTTATCAACACGCAAAAAGTTTTCAACACTTCCATAGAAGAAAAGTTGAGTAAGATTGATGATTTGTCTAGAAGTGTTGATAGAATTGCTCATGATGTGGAAAATCTCAAGATGAAAATTTTTCGGCCTAAAGTAGATGAATCAATTAAAGCTCTTTAGGTTTCTATGGATGAAAGTAAGAAAAGAACCGCTATGCTTAGAGCTAAAAGAGAATTTTTTAGAAAAATCGTTTTCTAGGGATTTCTTTCGCAAAAGTGATGAAGATCTTAAAATGATTGGTGTTTCTTCTATTGATTCCTTGTTTAGTAAAGTTAGGATTGATGAAAAAGGTACTAGATAAGAGTCAACTTTTGCTAGAAGGCGTCCTGATATTTTGGAGGGTGAAAATCTTGTCGAGAAAATTGATAAAAGTGGGTTTGAAGAGGTCAAAACTTTAGCTAGTGATGTGCCCACTCTTTTGGATTACGAAGACTTTAATTATGATAGTTTCTCTTCAATTGATTGTATTTATTTTTTGCAATCCATGGTAAATTCACCCCATGCTTATGAACAAAATAAAGCTTTTACTAAACATATTGTTGATGCTATGATGAAAGCTTTTGAAGAAAAATTGGAATTAGAAGTTTCAATTCCTAGGAAATTACATGATGAATGGGAACCTACTATCAAGTCAAGATTAAAAATTATGAATGTTTTGCTTTGTGTGACTTGGGTGCTAGTGTTTCTACTATTTTGAAATCTTTATGTGATGTGCTTGGTCTTACCGATCTTGAAGAATGTTCTTTAAATTTGCACTTGGCGGATTGTACTATTAAAAAGTCTATGGGAAGAATTAATGATGTTCTTATTCTTGAAAATAGGAATTATGTACCCATACATTTTATTGTTCTTGATATTGATTGGAATCCGTCTTGTCCGATTATTCTTGGTAGACCGTTTCTACACACTATCGGCGCCGTGATTGATATGAAAGAACGCAATATCAAGTTCCAATTTCCTTTGAGGAAGGGTATGGAACCCTTCCCTAGAACAAGAATTAGGCCACCATATGAATCAATCATGAGGGCATCTTATGGATCTCGAACCAAAGATGACAAAACTTAGATCCAAGCTTTATGCCAAGCTAGGGGCGTAAAACTATAGCGCTTGTTGGGAGGCAACCCAATGAATACAATTTATTTTTGCATTTTGCTTCCTGTTTTTGAGTGTTAGCACAATTATGCTACTGTTATGATTGTGTTTTTTATGTTTTGATTAGTGTTTGTGCCAAGTAAAGCCTTAGTGTTTGTGCCAAGTAAAGCCTTTAGGATCTTCTTGGGTGATAGTTGTTTGATCTTGCTGAAAAACAGAAACTTATGCGCTCACGAAAATAATTCTCATTTTTTAACCACAGAGCGATAAAATACCCATTCCTCTTGCAGTAGATCAATATACAAATTGCTCGGGTCTTCCTAATTTTTCAGAATTTTTGGAGTTACAGAAATATTCAAAATAGTCAGATTGCTACAGACTGTTCTGTTTTGACATATTCTATTTTCGTTGCATTGTGTGCTTGTTTTGATGGCTCTATGGTTTCCTTTGATGAGTTTTTGCCATAGAAAAGTTGGAATACAGTAGATATAATGCAAGAAAAAAATATGAATTGGTTTGATACAACACTTATAGTAGTGATTTATTTTCTTGTACTAACAAATCTCACAAAGGTTTTGTTGAGTTTTGTGTGATTGAAGTTTTCAAGTTTTGGGTTATCTTACGATGGATGAAGGCATAGGGAGTAGAAGAGCCTAAGCTTGGGGATGCCCTGCCATCCCAAGCTATTATCCAAAAATGAGCAACCAGCTAAGCTTGGGGATGCTCCAGAGTGGCATCCCCTCTTTCTCCTAACAACCATCGGTATTTTACTCTAAGCTATATTTTCATTCGTCACATACTATGTGTTTTGCTTGGAGCGTCTTGTATGATATGAGTCTTTGCTTGTTTTATTTTTTGTTTTAAGTCTTGATCCCTTGCTCGACACACCTATTTGAGAGAGCCAAAATTATGTCATGACTTGTTAAAATTGCTCTCTTTGCTTCACTTCAAAAATTTATGAGCTATGGACTTGCTCTAGTGCTTCACTTATATCTTTTTGAGCACGGCATGCTTTAGTATTTTTTAGGAAATGCTCTCTTGCTTCACTTAGATTTGTTTCAGAGTTAGTAAAACTTTCAAGAAATTCTCTCTTGCTTCACTTAAATTAATTTGAGAGAAAGAAATAAATATTATGCTCATGATCTTCACTTATATTTGTTTGAGCTTATGAAAAGCAACATGTGAAAATTAGTCCCAAAGTGATAGATATCCAAGAAGGATATAATAAAAACTTTCATGAAGATCATTGGACAAAATAAACTTGATTCTTAGTAATAGTTTTGAGATATGATGATGTGATATGTGAGTTATGTTGGTGAGTAATTACGCTTTAGTAAGAATATTGGTGTTATGGTTTGTGATTCCCTATGCAAGCACGAAAGTCAATAGTCATGCAATGAAACTATATCCTACTTGTGGTGCATTATTCGGTGTTAATTATGCTTAATGCTTGCTTATGATATTGTCCATTTCTTGGTTGGTCGCTTCTCAATCTTTTGCTAGCCTTCATTTTGCACTAAGTATGATCTCTACTTGTGCATCCAAAATCCTTTAAACCGGTTTTGCCACATGAGTCCACTATATCTACCTATATGCGGTATTCTTTTGCCGTTCTAAGCAAATTTGCATGTGCCATCTCTAATTTTCAAAATAAACTTCTCTTTTGTGTGTTCGTTTCACTCGCGGAGCGGTGAGGGGTGGCTAATATTTTCCATGGTAGATGTGTTGTTCTCACGATGAGTGTTATTCACTTGTCATTGCACGAGAGTAAGACAAAGGTATTATGGATGCCCAGTACCGAAATGAAAAATGAATTTACTTTATCTTATCAAATAATAAATTCCTTGGAAAGTGTTGGTATGGAAGGCACCCATGGATACGGTTAGCCATGGAAAGTGAAAGAATGGTGGAAAAAGGAATAAACTTTTTTTTCTATTTGGGAACCGCCTATGATATATCTAGCATGGAAAGTGTTGGGAACTCTAAGTCGTTTTCGTTGGTGGAATGGATACACCTCCCAAAATGTTTTTATCTCTAAGTTTTTCGCTTTGAGCTCTTACACCTCTACAAATCCCTACTTCCCTCTACGAAGGGCCTTTCTTTTAATTTATGCAATTTTTATTTTGAATTTGAGTCTCCATCTTCACTTATAAAAGCACCAACTTGGAGACAATATGGTCGTACTTGAGTATTGGGTGTAGCTAATATGTGAGTGTGTTTCATGAATGGATCAATGGTTGAGCATGATGGGCTAGGGATAACTTATTTTAGCGTTGATATTTTGAATTGTTGATATGCTTGAGTATTTAAATTATCATGTCAAAACTAGACTATTGCTTTGAACAATATAAAAGTCCAAATGTCCATGCTATAAAGAAAGAATATGACATGACATGTTAGGCAGCATTCCACATCAAAAATTCTGTTTTTTTCACTTCCCTACTTGATGACGGGTAGGAGTTAAGCTTGGGGATGTTGATACGTCTCCAACGTATCTATAATTTTTGATTGTTCCATGTTGTTACATTATTAATCTTGGATGTTTTATAATCATTTTATATCATTTATGGTACTAACCTATTGACATAGTGCCAAGTGCCAGTTGTTGTTTTCTGCATGTTTTCTACATCGCAGGAAATCAATATCAAACAGAGTCCAAACGCAACAAAACTTTACGGAGATTTTTTTGGACCAGAAGGAACATAATGGGCCCTGTTTGTGCCTAGGGGGTGTTCCGAGGAGAGCACAACCCACCAGGGCGTGCCAGGAGGCCTAGACGCGCCCTGGTGGGTTGTGCCCACCTCGGGGGCCCCCGGACCGCCTCTTTGCTCTATAAATACTCCAATATTCCCAAAACCCTAGGGGAGTCGACAAAATATTGATCCAGCCGCCGCAGAGTCCAAAACCACCAGATCCAATCTAGACACCATCTCGGATGGGGTTCACCACCTCCATTGGTGCCTCTCCGATGATGTGTGAGTAGTTCTTTGTAGACCTTAGGGTCTGTAGTTAGTAGCTAGATGGCTTACTCTCTCTCTCTCTTGATTCTCAATACAATGGTTTCTTGGAGATCCATATGATGTAACTCTTTTGCGGTGTGTTTGTTGGGATCGATGAACTTTGAGTTTATGATCAGATCTATCTTTTTATATCCATTAAAGTATTTGAGTTTCTTTGATCTCTTTTATGCATGATTTCTTATAGTCTCGTATTTATTCTCCGATATTTGGGCTTTGTTTGGCCAACTTGATCTATTTATCTTGCATTGGGAAGAGGTGCTTTGTAGTGGGTTCGATCTTACGGTGCTTGATCCTAGTTACCGAAGGGGAATCGACACGTATGTATCGTTGCTACTAATGATAAAACGATGGGGTCTATCTCTACATAGATAGATCTTGTCTACATCATGTCATCATTCTTATTGCATTACTCCGTTTCTCCATGAACTTAATACACTAGTTGCATGCTGGATAGCGATCGATGTGTGGAGTAATAGTAGTAGATGCAAGTAGGAGTCGGTCTACTAATCTTGGACGTGATGCCTATATAATGATCATTGCCTGGATATCGTCATGAGTATTTGAAGTTCTATCAATTGCCCAATAGTAATTTGTTCACCCACCGTTTGCTATTTTTCCTGAGAGAAGCCACTAGAGAAACCTACGGCCCCCGGGTCTCTTTCTCATATATTTGCCTTTGTGATCTACTTTTCCTTTGCATTTATTTTCAGATCTATTAAACCAAAAATACAAAAATATCTTGCTGCAATTTATTCTTATTTATTTTATTTGGCGTTCGATCTATCAATGTACTACAATTTTATCTCACGTCTGTTTGCCTATTTTGAGGCATCGTACCTGGAAGGGATTGACAACCCATTTAACACGTCGGGTTGCAAGGATTTGTTATTTGTGTGCAGGGGTTGTTTACGTTGTGTTGCTTGGTTCTCCTACTGGTTCGATAACCTTTGTTTCATATATGAGGGAAATACCTGCTGTCGTTGTGCTGCATTAGCCCTTCCTCTTTGGGGAAATACTGACGTAGCCTCAAGCGACATCACACACCAGCCAACGAATAGCGCATATGCCGGCAAGTCATGCGTCGAGTACATGTACCAGACATGCATTATGAAGTTCTATTTTGCTAAAGGTGTCGTATGTCTTGAACCCATTATTCTAAGCTTCTTGTAATTCGTCCTTAAGCGGGTGCATGTACACATTCATATTCTTGCCCGGATAGTTCGGCCCTAGAATTATCAATGTCAGGAAAATGTTCTTTCTTTGCATAATCTATCCGGGGGAGGGGGAGATTGAGTGGAATGAAAAATACGGGCCAACAACTGTATTGGGTTGCCGTCAGACCAAACACACTGAACTCATCCATGCTGATGGCGACTCGAGGATGCCTTGGATCTGCCGCTTTTTGCGCATGTAATGCATCGAAGCACTTCCACCCTTCACCATCTGATGTGTGTACCATCATCAGATTCCCGTCTGCATCTAGTTCGGTTCTTTTACCCATTTTGTGACATGTCATCTGTCTGGCCGTCTCCTCGACCATGAAAAAATGTTGAAGTCTTGGTATGATTGGCATATACCGAAGAACATTAATGGGGATTTTCTTCTGCGTCTTCTCACCCATACCGTTGTCTACCACAACATACCTGGAAGACATGCAAATGGGACAATAGTTCAAGTCCGCATACTCAAGCCTAAATAAGGAACATCCTTTCTCACGGGCATGTATCTTCTCATAGGGCATCTTAAGAGCATGAAGTATTTTGTCTGACTGGTACAGGTTTGTAGGCATTACATGGCGTTTGGATAGAAAGCGTCCAAATACTGTCATCATCACGTCGTAGCATTCTCTGCCCAAGTTGAATTGAGCCTTCGGAGCCATTATTTGTGAGATGTCATCCAGCTGACAAAGCTCAGTGTGCTCGTGGAAAGGACGTTTTGAAGACTCCGACATTTCATTGAAGGCCTTTGCAGATTCATCCATCTCATCGTCTAAATCCTGAGCATCATCAAAGTTTTGCACCATGTCTTCCATCCCGGTACCATGCTCCTCGGTGCAACGACGAACCACCTCAGCTCTGGCACGTTGGGCAGACTCACCATGAAATGTCCACACCGTATAACCGGGCGTAAAACAACTCTTCTACAGGTGTTTGCCCATTTCATCCTTTGTCCTCTTTTCCTAATTGTTGCACCGGACACAAGGGCACCAGTTTTTCCTCTAGCCATTTACAAATGCGGCTTTCACAAACCTCTTAGTTTTTGCTAACCATTCATTGGTAATCTCTTTCTGACTAGTGTGACTTGTGTACATCCACACACGATCACTCATCTTGCTTAGCTACTGGACAGACAAGAAATATATATAATTCAGCATGTATATTCATCAGTTAATAGGTAAAGATAGGTCCTAATCCCACCCGAGTATGTGTAGATTGAGTATGTTCTCCATGCTCTACCCCATTCTGAGACAAAATTTCGGCAGCACTTCCCCACCGTTCTCCTGATACACTTATCGACAAAAAGCCAAGAGAATGTGCATCCGGAGAACAACAGGGAGGCGCTGACGAAATTTTGTCTCGGAATGGGGTAGAGCATGGAGAACATACACAATCTACACATACTCGGGCTGTCCGTGGAAATCGATGGACAATCCGAATGAGTTACGGTGATAAATATGCAACTGAATGCATATTTATCGATGCAACCCTTTCGGATGGGAGATGCATACTAATTACATGTCTGTAGTTACCTAGATAGTGTCATCGTCACGAAGGCCGAAACACAGCAAATAATTAAGGGGGGAGGAGGAGATGTCATTTGTGCTCACCCGCGAACGCAGGGGCGGAGCTCGTCGAACACCAAACCCTCGTAGCAACGAAACAACTGCACATTGAGATCGAAAGATGAGTAACATAGCATTATTGTTTTTGCCATCAACCTAACTAATATTTACAA
This sequence comes from Triticum urartu, assembly GCF_003073215.2. Taxonomy (NCBI): domain Eukaryota; kingdom Viridiplantae; phylum Streptophyta; class Magnoliopsida; order Poales; family Poaceae; genus Triticum; species Triticum urartu. The sequence continues at coordinate 506,936,074 of NC_053025.1, forward strand.
TAGTATGCCACTGCCAAGTTGTAAAAAAATGATTTGCACTGCTCGTTCCTCGACCCTCGACCCCTCGGTGACCCCTCGACCTTCTTTTCCTTCTTTTTCTACGTTTTCTACTTCTTTTTTTCATCTTCCTCTTCTTCTTCTTATTTTTTTCATCTTTCATATTTCTACTTAACCTAAACTAAACTAAATCTAAACCTAAACCTAAAAAAACCTAAAAAGAAACCTAAACCTAAACTAAATTAAATCTAAACCTAAAACTAAAACTAAACTAAATCTAACCAAAATAACCTAGAAAAATGGAAAAAAAAGAGAGGGGGAGAGGGCTCACCAGAGTGGTGGAGGTGGAGGCCAACGGAGGAGGGGGCGGGGCAGCTTGGGGCAGCAGCGGCGGGGGCACGACGGGGAGGCGTGGCGGGGCAGGGGCGGCCCGGCGCCGGGGCACGGCGGGGGCGACGGGGCAACGGGGTGGTGCAGCGAGGGGGGGTGCAAGGTGCGACGGGGCGGCGGGGGTGGTGCGGCGGGGGCGACGGGGCGGCGGGGTGGTGCAGCGGGGGGTGCTGGGCGCGACGGGGTGGCTGGACAACGGCGGGTGGTGCGGGGCGCGGCGGGGGGGATGGGGCAGCAGCGGTGCGAGCGCCGGCGAAGAGAGAGGGGAGAGAGAGAGAGACAGAGGGTGGGGCCAGGGAGAGAGGGAGGGGGTTACCATTAGTTTGGATGGGCTAACCTCTTTGCCATCTGCTAGCGGACGTCAAAGATTCTTTGTCATCCACTAGCAAACGGCAAAGAGGTTGGGGGGTGGGCCGTTACAGCATCGCCCTACCTTTGCCATCAGCCAGTTCTTTGTCATCTGCTTTTTGTGAGCTGACAGCAAAGACCTTATTTATCGTCCGCTAGTAGACGACAAAGAGCTGACTAATGGCAAATTCTTTGTTTCCAGTAGTGGACGATGAAGACGACGCGCACATGGACGAATGACAGTGAGTAGTCGCATAGGAGACGCTCGCAAAAAATCTAATCGCCCCTCTCCCGTATAGGATCCAGAGAGGCGGGGTTTCAGAGGCCTGCTCTCCAGTCGACCATGTACGTGGTGGATGGAATGGGATCACTGGTGGCAGAAGCAACAAAAGGAACAATAGTGGGCGTGGAGGCAGATGTGATCTGTTTCACGTGACGGCTAGAGTTGACAGACGCCTCATATATATAGGTGCAACCGCGTGGAGAGACGTGGACTGGACCCACGTCCAAGTCGGTAATAGCCCACGATCCGACGTCTCATATCGTGGCCCAGCTGTCAAAGACTCTCCGTTCCTGACCGGCAAAATAAGCGCATAGGTGACGAGGCTGGAGGCAGAGGAGGAGCGCGGGAACCACTTCTCTTCTCAAGCTCCAATAGCATGTTTTTGTTAGGCATAGCTCCAATAACATGTGGAAGAGAATCTCTTATAAGGAGGTCCAACTCCTCTCCAACTAGCATTAAGAGACTAAACTTTCCACCACACCTAGTGACATATAAACCACATGGGCCCTTAGAGATTTTCTAAAATTGTTAGATGGGCCCTAGGCCCACCCTCATATTTCAACAGTAAGAAAATGGAAGTTTTTTTGGAGCCAATTGTTGCACCTTGATTGCTGAAAACAATGGACAATAAATCTATCATGGATCGACAACATGCAATATACTCCAGCATATTATGCATAGATTTCCCTGAAGTGATTGTACCAATATGCAATATACTCCAGCATATTATGCATATCATGCTCTCTTTTGGTACAGTCATGATTGTACCAAAATACTTACAATGATCTTTCCTGGAGTGTGTGGTCAATCTGGGGGTTCTACAAAACATTTACATAAGAGAGAAGTTCTTTCCTGGACTAGTTACTTTTAGAGTCTGTAGCACAGAATCCACTCCAGGAAAGATCGACAACCCAATAATGCGCGTGGTGATTCAATTCGAATGGGAGAGCCAACCCCCGCGTCGCTCCTTAGGAGCGGCTCGGGCGGAACCCCTAGCAGCCACCCCGCCACCCCTCCATCCCGTTCCTCCCCTGCCGCCGCCGGCACATGTCGTCGGGCAAAGGCCCGGCGGTGGCTGGCGGCGGCGGGCTTCGTTCCTCACTTGGTGTGGGGCTCTCACGTCCATTTTTCTACTCGTTCAGTGGTGCGTGCGCAGCGACCTTGGCTACACCCGGCGGCACTCTGGCTCGTGTGGGTGGTGGGCTTCGCGGTCATCCTGCACCCCACCGGATGCGGGATGGGCCGGCGACACGGGCCTCTGCGTGGCGCAGGGAGTGGACCTAGGCGGCAGTGCTCCATCAGGCTCGCCCCCCGATCTGTTGCCGCTTGGGGGTGTTGCGGCGTGCGTGACCAGATCCGACCGGGTCCGGCCCGGATCCGTTGGGGGCCGCCCCGTGCCTGTGTCGTTACTGCAGATCAAACGCCGCTGCTACAGATCGGGCTTTACCCACTGGCTTTGTGTGCGGCCAGCTTTCAGTGGTGCTAGCTGGTGGCCGGGAGCTTCCCGGTGTGGTGTTGGTCGGCGTGGTGCTAGGCGTCGCTGTTGGCCAACTCTTCTCCTGTCTCTCGACCTGCTACAATTGCGCTGGTCGATGGTTCCTTGGTGTGCAGATGGCTGCCATGGATGCAGCTTGCTCTCCACATGGGGTGCGGCCAGGGACGGTTGGGAGGGTCTCCTTGTCCTCAAGTTGGCTTGGGTGGGCGCTAGTCCATCGAGTTATGTGAGGTTCATGGCTTTGTTGTGGCGGCCATGGATGCGGCTTCCTCCCACCCGGGAGGGCCGTGGCTTGGGGGTGACCGTCTTTCCCTTCCTGAAGGGCTTCGTGAAGGAAATATGCCCTAGAGGCAATAATAAAGTTGTTATTCATATTTCCATATATCATGATACATGTTTATTATTCATGCTCCAATTGTATTAACCGGAAACTTAGTACATGTGTGAATACATAGACAAAACAGAGTGTCCCTAGTATGCCTCTACTTGACTAGCTCGTTAATCAAAGATGGTTAAGTTTCATGACCATAGACATGTGTTGTCATTTGATGAACGGGATCACATCACTAGAGAATGATGTGATGGACAAGACCCATCCGTTAGCTTAGCATAAATGATCATTTAGTTTTATTGCTATTGCTTTCATCATGACTTATACATGTTCCTCTGACTATGAGATTATGCAACTCCCGAATACCGGAGGAACACCTTGTGTGCTATCAAACGTCACAACGTAACTGGGTGATTATAAAGATGCTCTGCAGGTGTCTCTGATGGTGTTTGTTGAGTTGGCATAGATCGAGATTAGGATTTGTCACTCCGATTGTCGGAGAGGTATCTCTGGGCCCTCTCGGTAATGCACATCACTATAAGCCTTGCAAGCAATGTGACTAATGAGTTAGTTGCGGGATGTTGCATTACAGAACGAGTAAAGAGACTTGCCGGTAACGAGATTGAACTAGGTATGATGATACCGATGATCGAATCTCGGGCAAGTTACATATCGATGACAAAGGGAACAACGTATGTTGTTATGCGGTTTGACCGATAAAGATCTTCATAGAATATATAGGAGCCAATATGAGCATCCAGGTTCCGCTATTGGTTATTGACCGGAGATGTGTCTCAGTCATGTCTACATAGTTCTCGAACCCGTAGGGTTCGCACGCTTAACATTCGATGATGATTTGCATTATGAGTTATGTGATTTGATGTACCGAAGGTTGTTCGGAGTCCTGGATGAGATCACAGACATGACAAGGAGTCTCGAAATGGTCGAGATGTAAAGATCGATATATTGGAAGGCTATATTCGGACATCGGAAAGGTTCTGAGTGATTCGGGTATTTTTCGGAGTACCGGAGAATGACGGGTTCGCCAGGGGAAGTAGTGGGCCTTAATGGGCCATACGGGGAAGGAGAGAAGGGCCTCAAGGGTTGCCCCCTCCCCCCCATGGCAGGTCCGAATTGGACTAGGGAGGGGGTGGCACCCCCTCTCTTTCCTTCTCCCTCTCCTACTCCTTCCATCTCTCCCCTCTTGGAAAAGGAAGGGGACTCCAACTAGGATTGGGAATCCTAGTTGGACTCCCCCTATAGGCGCGCCCCTCCTAGGCTGGTCTCCTCCTCCTCCCTCCTTTATACACGTGGGCAGGGGGGCACCCCAAAGGCACTCCAAGATTTGTCTTAGCCGTGTGCAGTGCCCCCCTCCATAGTCACACACCTCGGTCATATCGTTGTAGTGCTTAGGCGAAGCCCTGCTCCGGTAACTTCATCATCACCATCGCCATGCCGTCGTGCTGACGGATGATACGTCTCCAACGTATCTATAATTTATGAAGTATTCATGCCATGTTTACAATAGTTTTATATGATTTTGCTATGATTTGATTAGAACTAACCCGGACTGACACTGTTTTCAGCAGAACTACCGTGGTGTTGTTTTTGTGCAGAAATAAAAGTTCTTGGAATGCGATGAAAATCAACGAAGAATTTTTCTGGAAAATATAAAAATACTGGAACAAAAATCTACCGGAGGGGAGTCCCGTGGGTCCCACGAGGGTGGGGGTGCGGCCCCCCCCCCCCCCCCCCCCCCCCCCCCCCCCCCCCGGGGCACGCCCCTGTGCCTCGTGGACTACCCGTGGGGCCCCCTGACTTGTTCTTGATGCCAAGCTCTCCTATAAATACCCAAACCTCCAGAAATTAACCTAGATCGGAAGTTCCACCGCCGCAAGCCTCTATAGCCACGAGAAATCAATCTAGGCCCTCTCTGGAACCCTGCCGGAGGGGGCCATCATCATCGGAGGCTATGGAGGAGGATCCTGGAGGGGCCATCATCACCATGAAGGCCAAGGACCAGAGGGAGAACCTCTCCCCATCCAGGGGGGCATGGAGGAGGAAGCACAAGGGGGAGAACCTCTCCTCCTCTCTCTCGGTGGCACCGGAGTGCCATCGGGAGGGGAATCATCGCCGCGGTGATCATCTTCATCAACATCACCATCAACATCACCATCCTCATCTCTTTTACACGGTCCACTCTCCCGCACCCCGTTGTAATTCCTACTTGAAAATTGTGCTTTATGCCACATATTATGATCCAATGATGTGTTGCCATCCGATGACATTTTGAGTAGATATCCTTTGTCTTTGGGTTGATTGATGATCTAGATTGGTATGAGTTGTATGTTTTATTTTGGTGCTGTCCTGTTGTGCCCTCCATGTCGCGCAAGCGTGAGGGATTCCCACTGTAGGGTGTTGCAATACGTTCATGATTCGCTTATAGTGGGTTGCTTGAGTGACAGAACCATAAACCCGAGTAAGGGGGTTGTTGCGTATGGATAAAGGGGACTTGATGCTTTAATACTATGGTTGGGTTTTACCTTAATGATCTTTAATAGTTGCGGATGCTTGCTAGAGTTCCAATCATAAGTGCATATGATCCAAGAAGATAAAGTATGTTAGCTTATGCCTCTCCCTCATATGAAATTGCAATGACGACCACCGGTCTTGTTAACGATTGCCTAGGATAATTCCGCATACCGACCCATCATTATTCCACACTCGCTATTTATAATATTTAGTAATATATTCTAACTTTATGATAACAGCACCTACTTTTATGTTTTAGCTCTCCGATATCATGCAGAGTTATCCTCTTCATACCCACAACGTAGTTTTATTTCTCGTTTCTAGTGGGAAGCAAACGTTCGGTGTACGTAGAGTCGTATCAGTGGCAGATAGGGCTTGAGAGAATATTGATCTTACCTTTAGCTCCTTGTGGGTTCGACACTCCATACTTATCACTTCCACCATTGGGAATTGCTATGATGATTGCTACCTCTTGAGCTTGCGTTGGATTTCCCCGAAGAGGAAAGGATGATGCAGCAAAGTAGCGTAAGTATTTCCCTCAGTTTTTGAGAACCAAGGTATCAATCCAGTAGGAGGACACGCTCAAGTCCCTCGTACCTGCACAAAACGATAGCTACTCGCAACCAACGCGATTAGGGGTTGTCAATCCCTTCACGGTCACTTACGAGAGTGAGATCTTGATAGATATAATATTTTTGGTATTTTTGGTATAGAGATGCAAAGTGAAAAGTAAAAGGCAAAGTAAAAAAGCAAAGCAAGATTAAAGTGATGGAAATTGATATGATGAGAATAGACCCGGGGGCCATAGGTTTCACTAGTGGCTTCTCTTAAGAGCATAAGTATTCTACGGTGGGTGAACAAATTACTGTTGAGCAATTGACAGAATTGAGCATAGTTATGAGAATATCTAGGCATGATCATGTATGTAGGCATCACGTCCGTGACAAGTAGACCGAAACGATTCTGCATCTACTACTATTACTCCACTCATCGACCGCTATCCAGCATGCATCTAGAGTATTAAGTTAAAAACAGAGTAACGCTTTAAGCAAGATGATATGATGTAGAGAGATAAATTCTTGCAATATGAAATAAACCCCATCTTGTTATCCTCGATGGCAACGATGCAATACGTGCCTTGTTGCCCCTTCTGTCACTGGGAAAGGACACCGCAAGATCGAACCCAAAGCTAAGCACTTCTCCCATGGCAAGAACTACCAATCTAGTTGGCCAAACCAAACGGATAATTCGAAGAGACTTGCAAAGATAACCAATCATACATAAAATGATTCAGAGAAGATTCAAATATTATTCATAGATAGACTTGATCATAAACCTACAATTCATCGGTCTCAACAAACACACCGCAAAAAGAAGAAGATTACATCGAATAGATCTCCACGAGAGAGGGGGAGAACTTTGTATTGAGATCCAAAAAGAGAGAAGAAGCCATCTATCTACTAACTATGGACCCGAAGGTCTGAGGTAAACTACTCACACTTCATCGGAGGGGCTATGATGATGTAGAAGCCCTCCGTGATGACGGCCCTCTCCGGCGGAGCTCCGGAACAGGCCCCAAGATGGGATCTCGTGGATACAGAAAGTTGCGGCGGTGGAATTAGGTTTTTGGCTCCTGTTCTGATCGTTTGGGGGTACGTAGGTATATATAGGAGGAAGGAGTACGTCGGTGGAGCACCGAGGGGCCCATGAGGCAGGGGGCGCGCCCCCCACCCTCGTGACCGCCTCTTTGACTCCTTGGAGTAGGGTCCAAGTCTCCTGGATCACGTTCGGTGAGAAAATCACGTTCCCGAAGGTTTTATTCCGTTTGGACTCCGTTTGATATTCTGTTTCTCCGAAATACTAAAATAGGCAAAAAAAACAACAATTCTGGGCTGGGCCTCCGGTTAATAGGTTAGTCCCAAAAATAATATAAAAGTGGAAAATAAAGCCCAATATAGTCCAAAGCAGTAGATAATATAGCATGGAGCAATCAAAAATTATAGATACGTTGGAGACGTATCAGGCATCCCCAAGCTTAATTCCTGCTCGTCCTCGAGTAGGTAAATGATAAAAAGAGAATTTTTGATGCAGAGTGCTAATTGGCATAATTACAATGCAAACCTTCTTAATTGTGGTATGAATATTCAGATTAGGAAGATTCAAGACAAAAGTTTATATTGACATAAAAATAATAATACTTCAAGCAAACCAACAAAGCAATTATGTTCTTAAAGTAACATGGCCAAAGAAAGTTCATCCCTACAAAATCATATAGTTTAGTCATGCTCCATTTTCGTCACACAAGAATGCTCTCATCATGCACAACCCCGATGACAAGCCAAGCAATTGTTTCATACCTTAATAATTTCAAACTCATAAACTTTCACGCAATACATGAGCGTGAGCCATGGATATAGCACTATGGGTGTAATAGAATATAATGATGGGGGTTATGTGGAGAAGACAAAAAGGAGAAAGTCTCACATCAACGAGGCTAATCAATGAGCTATGGAGATGCCCATGAATTGATGTTAATGCAAGGAGTAGGGATTGCCATACAACGGATGCACTAGAGCTATAAATGTATGAAAGCTCAACAAAAGAAACTAACTGGGTGTGCATCCAACTTGCTTGCTCACGAAGACCTAGGGCACTTGAGGAGGCCCATTGTTGGAATATACAAGCCAAGTTCTATAATGAAAATTCCCACTAGTATATGAAAGTGATAACTCAAGAGATTCTCTATATGAAGAACATGGTGCTACTTTGAAGCACAAGTGTGGAAAAAGGAATAGTAGCATTGCCCCTTTTTATTTATTTTCTATTTTTTTGGGCCTTTTTTTGGGACAATGCTCTATTAAATGATGATCATCACACTTTTATTTATTTACAACTCAATGATTACAACTCGATACTAGAACAAAGTATGACTCTATATGGATGCCTCCAGCGGTGTACCGGGATATGCAATGAATCAAGAGTGACAAGTATGAAAAAATTATGAATGGTGGCTTTGCCACAAATACTATGTCAACTACATGATCATGCTAAGCAATATGAAAATGATGGATGTGTCATGACAAACTGGATGGTGGAAAGTTGCATGGCAATATATCTCGGAATGGCTATGGAAATGCCATAATAGGTAGGTATGGTGGCTGTTTTGAGGAATATATAAGGAGGTTTATGTGTGAAAGAGCGTATCATATCATGGGGTTTGGATGCACCGGCGAAGTTTGCGCCAACTCTCGATGTGAGAAAGGGCAATGCACGGTACCGTAGAGGCTAGCAATGATGGAAGGGTGAGAGTGCGTATAATCCATGGACTCGACATTAGTCATAAAGAACTCATATACTTATTGCAAAAATCTACAAGCCATCAAAAACCAAAGTATTACGCGCATGCTCCCGGGGGGATAGATTGGTAGGAAAATACCATCGCTCGTCCCCGACCGCCACTCATAAGGAGGACAATCAAATAACACCTCATGTTTCAAATTTGTTGCATAACGTTTACCATACGTGCATGCTACGGGACTTGCAAACTTTAACTCAAGCACTTCTCAAATTCACAATTACTCTACTAGCATGAATTTGATATTACTACCTCCATATCTCAAAACAATTATCAAGCATCCAACTTTTCTTAGTATTCAACACACTCAAAAGAAAGTTTCACAAATCTTGAATACCAATCATGTTATTATTAAGCAAATTACCATGCTATTAAGACTCTCAAAATAATTTAAGTGAAGCATGAGAGATCAATAGTTTCTTTAAAACAAATCCACCACCGTGCTCTAAAAGATCTAAGTGAAGCACATAGAGCAAAATTATAACGCTCAAAAGATATAAGTGAAGCACATAAAGCAAAACTACTTAGCTCAAAAGGATAAAAGTGAAGCACATAGAGCAAAATTACATAGCTCAAAAGATATAAGTGAAGCACATAGAGCAAAATTACTTAGCTCAAAAAGATATAAGTGAAGCACATAGAGTATTCTATCAAATTTTAATTCACGTATGGCTCTCTCAAAAGGTGTGTAAAGCAAGGATGATTGTGGCACACTAACAACCAAAGACACAAATAATACAAGACGCTCCAAGCAAAACACATATCATGTTGGTGAATAAAAATATAGCTCCAAGTAAATTACCGATGGAAGTGGACGAAAGAGGGGATGCCTTCCGGGGCATCCCCAAGCTTTGACTTTTTGGTGTCCTTGGATTATCTTGGGGGTGCAATGGGCATACCCAAGCTTAGGCTCTTGCTACTCCTTGTTCCATAATCCATCAAAAGAATTCACCCAAAACTTAAAAACTTCACAACACAAAACTTAAAGTAGAAAACTCGTGAGCTCCGTTAGCGAAAGAAAACAAAAAACCACTTCAAGGTACTGTAATGAACTCATTCTTTATTTATATTGGTGTTAAACCTACTGTATTCCAACTTCTCTGTGGATTATAAACTATTTTACTAACCATAGAATCATCAAAATAAGCAAACAACACACGAAAAACAGAATCTGTCAAAAACAGAACAGTCTGTAGTAATCTGTATATAGCGCAATATCTGGAACCCCAAAAATTCTAAAATAAATTTATGGACGTGGGGAATTTATCTATTAATCATCTTCAAAAAGAATTAACTAAATATCACTCTCCAAATAAAAATGACAGGAGTTCTCGTGAGCGCTAAAGTTTCTGTTTTTTACAGCAAGTTCAACAAGACTTTCCCCAAGTCTTCCCAACGGTTCTACTTGGCACAAACACTAATTAAACACAAAAAACACAACCAAAACAGAGGCTAAATAATTTATTTATTAAATAACATCAAGTAAAAATATTGGGTTGTCTCCCAATAAGCGCTTTTCTTTAAAGCCTTATAGCTAGGCATTGATAATTTTAATGATGCTCACATGAAAGACAAGAATTGAAGCACAAAAGGAGCATCATAAAGCATGTGACAAACACATCTAAGTCTAACATACTTCCTATGCATAGGCATCTTATAGGCAAACAAATTATAGAGGCAAGCAAAAACTAGCATATGCAAGGAAGAGGAAAGCAACAATAGCAATCTCAACATAACAAGAGGTAATTTAGTAACATGAAAATTTCTACAACCATATTTTCCTCTCTCATAGTAATTACATGTAGGATCATAAGAAAATTCAACAATATAGCTATCACATAAAATATTCTCAACATGATCCACATGCATGCAAAGTTGGCACTTTTACAAAATAGTGGGATTAACATTAACTAAACTCATGACCTTCCCAAATGCACTTTTATCAAAAACTTCATAAGATTGAACATTCTCTAAATATGTGGGATCTAAAGTTGACATTCTTCCAAACCCACTTTCAATATTATTGCAAACATTATAATCAATCTCATATTCATCATGGGGTTTAAATAAATTTTCAAGATCAAAAAAAGAATCACCCCGATCATGATCATTGCAACAAGTAGAGGACATAACAAAACTAGCATCCCCAAGCTTAGGGTTTTGCATATTATTAGCACAATTGTCATTAATAGAATTTATAATAACATCATTGCAATCATGCTTTTTATTCAAAGATCTATCGTGAATCACTTCATAACATACTTCATCGCAATTTTCAGATTCACGAATTTCAAGCAAAACTTCATAAAGATAATCTAGTGCACAGAACTCACTAGCAATTGGTTCAACATAACTGGATCTCTTAAAAATATTAGCAAGCGGATGAGGATCCATAAATCTTAGGTTCTCTATTGAGTAATAAATAAATGACTATTCCAACCATACGAGCAAACAAAAAGCAAATGGGCCAGAAGAGGCAAATAGAGAAAGAGAGGGAGGAGAAGGAGAAGGAGAAAGAGAGGGAAAATAAAACGGCAAGGGTGAAGTGGGGGAGAGGAAAACGAGAGGCAAATGGCAACTAATGTAATGCGAGAGATAGGGATTGTGATGGGTACTTGGTATGTTGACTTTTTGCGTAGACTCCCCGGCAACGGCGCCAGAAATTCTTCTTGCTACCTCTTGAGCTTGCGTTGGATTTCCCCGAAGAGGAAAGGATGATGCAGCAGAGTTGCATAAGTATTTCCCTCAGTTTTTGAGAACCAAGGTATCAATCAAGTAGGAGGCCACGCTCAAGTCCCTCGTACCTGCACAAAACGATAGCTACTCGCAACCAACGCGATTAGGGGTTGTCAATCCCTTCACGGTCACTTACGAGAGTGAGATCTTGATAGATATAATATTTTTGGTATAGAGATGCAAAGTGAAAAGTAAAAGGCAAAGTAAAAAAGCAAAGCAAGATTGAAGTGATGGAAATTGATATGATGAGAATAGACCCGGGGGCCATAGGTTTCACTAGTGGCTTCTCTTAAGAGCATAAGTATTCTACGGTGGGTGAACAAATTACTGTTGAGCAATTGATAGAATTGAGCATAGTTATGAGAATATCTAGGCATGATCATGTATGTAGGCATCACGTCCATGACAAGTAGACCGAAACGATTTTGCATCTACTACTATTACTCCACTCATCGACCGCTATCCAGCATGCATCTAGAGTATTAAGTTAAAAACAGAGTAACGCTTTAAGCAAGATGACATGATGTAGAGAGATAAATTCATGAAATATGAAATAAACCCCATCGTGTTATCCTCGATGGCAACGATGCAATACGTGCCTTGCTGCCCCTTCTGTCACTGGGAAAGGACACCGCAAGATCGAACCCAAAGCTAAGCACTTCTCCCATGGCAAGAACTACCAATCTAGTTGGCCAAACCAAACGGATAATTCGAAGAGACTTGCAAAGATAACCAATCATACATAAAAGAATACAGAGAAGATTCAAATATTATTCATAGATAGACTTGATCATAAACCCACAATTCATCGGTCTCAACAAACACACCGCAAAAAGAAGAAGATTACATCGAATAGATCTCCACGAGAGAGGGGGAGAACTTTGTATTGAGATCCAAAAAGAGAGAAGAAGCAATCTAGCTACTAACTATGGACCCGAAGTTCTGAGGTAAACTACTCACACTTCATCGGAGGGGCTATGATGATGTAGAAGCCCTCCGTAATGACGGCCCTCTCCGACGGAGCTCCGGAACAGGCCCCAAGATGGGATCTTGTGGATACAGAAAGTTGCGGCGGTGGAATTAGGTTTTTGGCTCCTTTTCTGATCGTTTGGGGGTACGTAGGTATATATAGGAGGAAGGAGTATGTCGGTGGAGCACCGAGGGGCCCACGAGGCAGGGGACGCGCCATAGGGGGTGGGTGCACCCCCCACCCTCGTGACCGCCTCTTTGACTCCTTGGAGTAGGGTGCAAGTATCCTGGATCACGTTCGGTGAGAAAATCACGTTCCCGAAGGTTTTATTTCGTTTGGACTCTGTTTGATATTTTGTTTCTCCGAAATACTGAAATAGGCAAAAAACAGCAATTCTGGGTTGGGCCTCCAGTTAATAGGTTAGTCCCAAAAATAATATAAAAGTGGAAAATAAAGCCCAATATAGTCCAAAACAGTAGATAATATAGCATGGAGCAATCAAAAATTATAGATACGTTGGAGACGTATCAATGATTCCCTGCACTTGGGGATTATCAACGGAACTCTCCTTCAGCCTCAACTGGATCAAGAGCCCGAGGGACGTCATCGGGCTGAACGTGTGCTGAACGCGGAGGTGCCCTATGTTCGGTACTTGGATCAGTTGGATCGCAAAGACGTTCGACTACATCAACCATGTTACTAAACGCTTCCTCTTTCGGTCTATGAGGGTACGTAGACACACTCTCTCCTTTCATTGCTATGCATCTCCTAGATAGATCTTGCGTGATCGTAGGTAAATTTTGAAATACAGCGTTCTGCAACAGTGGCGTCTGAGCCAGGTCTATGCATAGATGTTATATGCACGAATAGAACACAAAGGAGTTGTGGGCGTGGGTATATACATATTGCTTGTCGTCACTAGTTGTTTCTTGATTCGGCGGTATTGTTGGATGAAGCGGCCCGGACCAACATCACATGGTCGCGTTCATGAGACTGGTTCTACCGACATGCTTTGCAAATAGGTGGCTGACGGGTGTCTGTTTCTCCAACTTTAGTTGAATCGGATTCAATGAACAGGGTTCTTTCTGAAGATAAAAAAGCAATCACTATACCACGTTGTGGTTTTTATACCGTAGGTAAGAACAGTTCTTGCTAAGCCCGTAGCAGCCACGTAAAACTTGCAACAACAAAGTAGAGGACGTCTAACTTGTTTTTTGCAGGGCATGTTGTGATGTGATATGGCCAAGACGTGATGAGATATAAACTGTTGTATAAGATGATCATGTTTTGTTAACTTTATCAGCAACTGGCAGGGAGCCTTATGGTTGTCTCTTTATTCCATAAGATGCAAGCGCCATATAATTGCTTTACTTTATCGCTATGCGATAGCAATAGTTGCAAAAGCAATAATTGGCGAGACGACCATGTGATGACACATTGATAAAGATCAAGATGATGGAGATCATGGTGTCATGCCGGTGACGATGGAGATCATGACGGTACTTTGGAGATGGAGATCAAAGGCACTAGATGATGATGGCCATATCATGTCACATATTTTGATTGCGTGTGATGTTTATCTTTTATGCATCCTATTTTGCTTAGTACGACGGTAGCATTATGAGATGATCCCTTACTAAAATTTCAAGGTATAAGTGTTCTCCCTGAGTATGCACCGTTGCGACAGTTCGTCGTGCCGAGACACCACGTGATGATCGGGTGTGATAAGCTCTACGTTCACATACAATGGGTGCAAGCCAGTTTTGCACATGCGGAATACTCAGGTTAAACTTGACAAGCCTAGCATATGCAGATATGGCCTCGGAACACTGAGACCGAAAGGTCGAGCGTGAATCATATAGTATATATGATCAACATAGTGATGTTCACCGTTGAAAACTTCTCCATCTCACGTGATGATCGGACATGGTTTAGTTGATATGGATCACGTGATCATTTAGATGACTAGAGGGATGTCTATCTAAGTGGGAGTTCTTAAGTAATATGATTAATTGAACTTAAATTTATCATGAACTTAGTCCTGATAGTATTTGCATATCTATGTTGTAGATCAATTGCTCGCGTATAGCTTCCCCATTTTATTTATGATATGTTCCTAGAGAAAACTACGTTGAAAGATGTTAGTAGCAATGATGCGAACTAGCTCTGTGATCTGAGGATTATCCTCATTGCTGCACAGAAGAATTATGTCCTTGATGCACCACTAGGTGACGGACCTATTGCAGGAGCAGATGCAGACGTTATGAATGTTTGGCAAGCTCGGTATGATGACTAGTTGATAGTTTAGTGCACCATGCTTTACGTCTTAGAACCGGGACTTCAAAAACGTTTTTAACGCAACAGAGCATATAATATGTTCCAAGAGCTGAAATTGGTATTTCAGACTCATGCCTGAGTCGAGAGGTATGAGACCTCTAACAAATACTTTGCCTACAAGATGGACGAGAATATATCAACCAGTGAGCATGTGCTCAGAATGTCTGAGTACTACAATTGCTTGAATCAAGTGGGAGTTAATCTTCTAGATAAGATAGTGATTGGCAAAAATTCTCTAGTCACTATCACCAAGTTACTAGAACTTCGTGATGAACTATAATATGCAAGGGATGAACAAGACAATTCCCGAGCTCTTCGCAATCGACGAAGGTAGAAATCAAGAAAAGCATCAAATGTTGATGGTTGACAAGACCACTAGTTTCAAGTAAAAGGGCAAGGGAAAGAAAGGGAACTTCAAGAAGAATGGCAAGCAAGTTGCCACTCCCATGAAGAAGCCCAAAGCTAGACCCAAGCCTGAAACTGAGTGCTTCTACTGCAAAGGAAATGGTCACTGGAAGCGGAACTGCCCCAAATACTTGGCGGATAAGAAGGATGGCAAAGTGAACAAAAGTATATATGATATACATGTTATTGATGTGAACTTTACTAGTGTTCATAGTAGCCCCTGGGTATTTGATACTGGTTCAGTTGCTATGATTAGTAACTTGAAAGAGGAGTTACCAAATGAACAGAGACTAGTTGAGGGCGAGGTGACAATGTGTGTTGGAAGTAATTCCAAGGTTGATAAGATCACCATCGCACACTCCCTTTTACCTTCAGGATTAGTGTTGAACCTAAAATAAATGTTATTTGGTGTTTGCGTTGAGCATGAATATGACTGGATCATGTTTATTGCAGTACAATTATTCATTTAAGTCAAAAAATAATTGTTGTTCTGTTACATGAATAAAACCTTCTGTGGTCATACACCCAAGGTGAATAGTTAATTGAATCTCGATCGTGGTGATACACATATTCTTAATATTGAAGCCAAAATATGCAAAGTTAATAATAATAGTGCAACTTATTTGTGGCACTGTCGTTTAGGTCATATTGGTGTAAAGCGCATGAAAAAACTCCATCCTGATGGGCTTTTGGAATAACTTGATTATGAATCACTTGATGTTTGCGAACCATGCCTCATGGGCAAGATGACTAAGACTCCGTTCTCCGAAACAATGGAGCGAGCAACTGACTTATTGGAAATAATAGATACTAATGTGTACGGTCCAATGAGTTTTGAGGCTCGCGGCGGGTATCGTTATTTTCTGAACTTCACAGATGATTTGAGAAGATATGAGTATATCTACTTAATGAAACATAAGTCTGAGACATTTGAAAAGTTCAAGGAATTTCAGAGTGAAGTGGAAAATCATCGTGACAAGAAAATAAAGTTTCTATGATCTGATCGCAGAGGCGAATATTTGAGTTATGAGTTTGGCCTTCATTTAAAACAATGTGGAATAGTTTCACAACTCACGCCACCTGGAACACCACAATGTAATCGTGTGTCTGAACGTCATAACCGTACTTTATTAGATATGGTGTAATTATGATGTCTCTTACCGAATTACCACTATCGTTTTGGGGTTATGCATTAGAGTCGGCTACATTCGTGTTAAATAGGGCACCATCTAAAAATCCGTTGAGACGACACCATATGAACTGTGGTTTAGCAAGAAACCTAAGTTGTCGTTTCTTAAAGTTTGGGGTTGTGATGCTTATGTGAAAAAGTTTCAACCTGATAAGCTCAAACCCAAATTAGAGAAGTGCGTCTTCATAGGATACCCAAAATAAACTGTTGGGTACACCTTCTATCACAGATCCGAAGGCAAGATCTTTATTGCTAAGAGTGGATCCTTTCTAGAGAATGAGTTTCTCTCGAAAGAAGTGAGTGGGAGGAAAGTAGAACTTGATGAGGTAATTGTATATTCTCTGGAATTGGAAAGTAGTTCATCAAAGAAATCTATTCCTGTGATGCCTACACCAATTAGTGAGGAAGTTAATGATGATGATCATGAAAACTTCTGATTAAGTTACTACCAAACCTCGTAGGTCAACCAGAGTAAGATCCGTACCAGAGTGGTACGGTAATCCTGTTCTGGAGGTCATGTTACTTGACCATGACGAACCTACGAACTATGAGGAAGCGATGATGAGCCCAGATTCCGCAAAATGGCTTGAGGCCATGAAATCTGAGATAGAATCCATGTATGAGAACAAAGTGTGGACTTTGGTGGAGTTGCCCGTTGATCGGCAAGCCATTGAGAATAAATGGATCTTCAAGAGGAAGACGGACGCTGATAGTAGTGTTACTATCTACGAAGCTCGAATTGTGCAAAAAGTTTTCGACAAGTTCAAGGTGTTGACTACGATGAGATTTTCTCACTCGTAGCGATGCTTAAGTCTATCCGAATCATGTTAGCAATTGCCACATTTTATGAAATCTGGCAAATGGATGTCAAAACTGCATTCCTTAATGGATTTCTTAAAGAAGAGTTGTATATGATACAACAAGAAAGTTTTGTCAATCCTAAAGGTGCTAACAAAGTGTGCAAGCTCCAGCATGGACTGGTGCAAACATCTCGGAGTTGGAATATACGCTTTGATGAGTTGATCAAACCATATAGTTTTATACAGACTTGCGGTGAAGCCTGTATTTACAAGAAAGTGAGTGGGAGCACTACAGCATTTCTGATAAGTATATGTGAATGACATATTGCTGATCGGAAATAATGTAGAATTTTTTGGAAAGCATCAAGGAGTGTTTGAAAGGAGTTTTTCAAAGAAAGACCTTGGTGAAGCTGCTTACATATTGAGCATCAAGATCTATAGAGATAGATCAAGACGCTTGATAATTTTTTTTCAATGAGTACATACCTTGACAAGTTTTTGAAGTAGTTCAAAAATGAACAGTCAAAGAAGGAATTCTTGCCTGTGTTGCAAGGTGTGAAGTCGATTAAAGACTCAAAACCCGACCACAACAGAAAATAGAAAGAGAATGGAAAGTCATTCCCTATGCCTCAGTCATAGGTTCTATAAAGTATGTTATGCTGTGCACCAGACCTATTGTGTACCTCACCATGAGTTCGGCAAGAGGGTACAATAGTGATCCAGGAGTGGATAACTGAACAACAGTCAAAATTATCCTTAGTGGAATAAGTAAATGTTTCTCGGTTATGGAGGTGACAAAGAGTTCGTCGTAAAGAGTTACATCGATGCAAGCTTTGACACCGATCTGGATGACTCTAAGTCTCGATCCAGATACATATTGAAAGTGGGAGCAATTAGCTAGAGTAGCTCCATGAAGATCATTGTAGACATAGAAATTTGCAAAATACATACGGATCTGAATGTGGCAGACCCGTTGACTAAACTTCTCTCACAAGCAAAACATGATCACACCGTAGTACTCTTTGGGTGTTAATCACATAGCAATGTGAACTAGATTATTGACTCTAGTAAACCCTTTGGGTATTAGTCACATGGAGATGTGAACTAATACATAAAGATGTGAACTATTGGTGTTAAATCACATGGCGATGTGAACTAGATTATTGACTCTAGTGCAAGTGGGAGACTGAAGGAAATATGCCCTAGAGGCAATAATAAAGTTGTCGTTTATATTTCCTTATATCATGATAAATGTTTATTATTCATGCTACAATTGTATTAACCGAAAACTTAGTACATGTGTGAATACATAGACAAAACAGAGTGTCCCTAGTATGCCTCTACTTGACTAGCTCGTTAATCAAAGATGGTTAAGTTTCATGACCATAGACATGTGTTATCATTTGATGAAAGGGATCAAATCATTAGATAATGATGTGATGGACAAGACCCATCCGTTAGCATAGCATAAATGATTGTTTAGTTTTATTGCTATTTCTTTCATCATGACTTATACATGTTCCTCTGACTATGAGATTATGCAACTCCCGAATACCGGAGGAACACCTTGTGTGCTATCAAACGTCACAACGTAACTGGGTGATTATAAAGATGCTCTACAGGTGTCTCCGATGGTGTTTGTTGAATTGGCATAGATCGAGATTAGGATTTGTCACTCTGATTGTCGGAGAGGTATCTCTGGGCCCTCTCGGTAATGCACATCACTATAAGCCTTGCAAGCAATGTGACTAATGAGTTAGTTGCGGGATGTTGCATTATAGAATGATTAAAGAGACTTGCCGGTAACGAGATTGAACTAGGTATGATGATACCGACGATCGAATCTCGGGCAAGTAACATACCAATGACAAAGGGAACAACGTATGTTGTTATGCGGTTTGACCAATAAAGATCTTCGTAGAATATGTAGGAGCCAATATGAGCATCCAGGTTCCGCTATTAGTTATTGACTGGAGATGTGTCTCGGTCATGTCTACATAGTTCTCGGACCCATAGGGTCCGCACGCTTAATGTTCGATGACGATTTGCATTATGAGTAATGTGATTTGATGTATCGAAGGTTGTTCGGGGTCCTGGATGAGATCACGAACATGACGAGGAGTCTCGAAATGGTCGAGACGTAAAGATCCATATATTGGAAGGCTATATTCGTACATAGGAAAGGTTCCGAGTGATTCAGGTATTTTTCGGAGTACCAGAGACTTAGGGAATTCGCGGGGGAAGTAGTGGGCCTTAATGGGCCATACGGGAAAGGAGAGAAGGGCCTCAAGGGTTGGCCGCCCCCCTCCCCCCCCCCCTCATGGCAGGTACGAATTGGACTAGGGAGGGGGCAGCGCCCCCCTCTCTTTCCTTCTTCCTCTCCTACTCCTTCCATCTCTCCCCTCTTGGAAAAGGAAGGGGACTCCAACTAGGATTGGGAATCCTAGTTGGACTCTCCCTATAGGCGCGCCCCTCCTAGGTCGGCCTCCTCCCTCCTTTATATACGTGGGCAGGGGCACCCCAAAGGCACTCCAAGATGTGTCTTAGCCGTGTGCAGTGCCTCCCTCCACAGTTACACACCTCGGTCATATCGTCGTAGTGCTTAGGCGAAGCCCTGCGCCGGTAACTTCATCATCATCGTCGCTACGCCGTCGTGCTGACGAAACTCTCCTTCAGCCTCAACTGGATCAAGAGCCCGAGGGACGTCATCGAGCTAAACGTGTGCTGAACGCGAAGGTGTCGTACGTTCGGTACTTGGATCGGTTGGATCGCGAAGGCGTTCGACTACATCAACCGCGTTACTAAATGCTTCAGCTTTCGGTCTACGAGGGTACATAGACACACTCTCCCCTCTCATTGCTATGCATCTCCTAGATAGATCTTGCATGATCGTAGGTAAATATTTGAAATACTGCGTTCCCCAACACTTCGTCCTCGTTGGTGTTCTTGTGGTTCGTGCTCGAGTGCTTCTTTCGTGTGTCTCTGCTAGGCGGTGCCCAGTGGCCTCTCTGGTGGCACATAGGTGTGGTGGCGCCGTCTTGACCTCGCATGCCCTTTCGACTGAAAGCACAAGTGCTCCCTGGGTGATTTTGGTAATTAATGTCAACATATCTCATGTTGGACTAATATTTTCATCTAGTATATTTTAGATGAGTTCAAGAGTGGAGTGGCAGGACAGGAGCATGTGGAACCCCTTCAAGATGTTAAGGACACATATTGGCAAAAGCTCAAGACTCTACATTTTCATTTTAGTGATCCAAGATCACATTGAGTCCATAGGAAAAGCCAATACTATTAAAAGGGGATGAGCTATTGCTTAATGGTTTGCTTGCTCAAAGTGCTTAGTGATATGCTCCAAAGCCCTCAACCACTTTCTCAATTCCAAATATGTCATAAACCTAAAGTCAAACTCGGCCCCACCGATTTGATCTATCCGGCGCCACCGAGTTCACTTGACAGAGCCACTCCCAGAAACCCTAATCAGTTCAGTCTCATCGATGGGATCTCGGTCTCACCGAGATGGCCCTGCAAACTCTCTGTTACCTATTGCAGTTACTTCGGCCTCACCGAGATACGCAGTCGGTACCATCGAGTTTGCTTGACCAAGTCTCTGTTTGCTTATTGCTGAAATCGGTCTCACCGAGTTCATGCAATCGGTCTCACCGAGATAAGGTTTGGCCCTAACCCTAGCACATCGGTCCCACCAAGTTGACCTTGTCGGTCCCACCGAAAAGCCTAACATTCACATTTTGAACCAGGTCGGTCTCACCGAGTTTCACTATTTGGTCCCACCGAGTTTGGTAAATTGTGTGTAATGATTAGATTTTGTGCGGAGGCTATAAATACCCCTCCACCCCCTCTCTATTTGAAAGAGAGCCATCATAACGTGCCTACACTTCCACTACTCATTTTCTGATAGAGAACCACCTATTCATGTGTTGAGACCAAGACATTCCAATCCAACCATAAGAATCTTGATCTCTAGCCTTCCCCAAGTTGCTTTCCACTCAAATCATCTTTCCACCATATCCAAATCTGTGAGAGAGAGAGTTGAGTGTTGGGGAGACTATCATTTGAAGCACAAGAGCAAGGAGTTCATCGTCAACACACCATCTATTACCTTTTGGAGAGTGGTTTCTCCTAGATTGGTTAGGTGTCACTTGGGAGCCTCCGTCAAGATTGTGGAGTTGAACCAAGGAGTTTGTAAGGGCAAGGAGATCACCTACTTCGTGAAGATCTACCCAAGTGAGGCAAGTCCTTCGTGGGCGATGGCCATGATGGGATAGACAAGGTTGCTTCTTCGTGGACCCTCCGTGGACTCGTGCAACCGTTACCCTTCGTGGGTTGAAGTCTCCATCAACCTGGATGTACGATAGCACCACCTATCGGAACCACGCCAAAAATCTCCGTGTCTCCTATTGCGTTTGCACACTCCAATCCCATCCCCTTACTTTCTTCCAACTTGCATGCTTTTTTCCGCTGCTCATATACTCTTGCCATGCTTTCTTGAAATGTATTGTGAATGTTTAAACTCGCGAAGCTTTTTATTAAACCGTCACAATGTTTACAGGGACGAAAGAAAGATCTCCAGGATGACCTAACCAAACATGGCGGCCACCCCCGTGAGATAAAGCATGCTAGCTTCATAGTTTGAGCTCCTAAATTCATGAACCATATTACAAAGTTGAAAACCAGAAGAATGTTCTATTATTTCATGTATCACCACTCTGTATACTGCCGAAGTCCCGCTCTTTATGTCTTCCACCATCGTCTTGCAACCGGAAGCCACGTGAATACTTTCAACATACAAGTCATCCGACAGTGATAGAGCTTCCCTAATGGCCAGGGATTCAAGTGTTTGAGGATCATTGATATGCCGGAACACTATAGCCGAAGCTCCAAGAAACAGGCCAGTTCGATCCCTGCAAATTGCACCAACCGCACCATATCTTCCTCCTCTCGAGAGCGCTGCATCCACATTCACTTTGGCACACCCCTGAACCGGAGGCAGCCAACAAGTTGGCCTTGGCGCAGAAATAGTAACTGGCCTTGGCTCCCTCCTGTTAATCTGTTGTAACTCTGCCATATAGTTTGCGATGAAGCCGTTTGTAGCGTAAGGAGACTGGAAAATATCTTCGTAGATCGCCTTTCTCCTTGCACTCCAAATCACCCATGCTGCCACCACAAGGTGATTAAACTCTTCAGCCTCCAACACTTCATGTAGCGCAAAAAGCCATTGCTTCGGATTCTCATGTTGGCAGCTGATCACCTTTTCAACAAGCTTATCAGGAGCTAGGGCCCAAATGCTTCTCGACATTGAGCAATTGAGCAGTGCGTGTCTCCATGTATCTGTGGCTCTGCATAAATAGCATGTATCTTCATCAGACATATGGCGATGGTGAAGGACCTCACCTGTGGGCATCGACTGCCTGGCTAGTCGCCAAACAAACATCCTTAACTTCGAAGGTACTTGAATATGCCATATTGCACTCCATTGCTTGCTCTCTTGGGTATTTGATGTACCTTCTTCCTCATGTAGCTAGCCTTCCTTGCTAAGCTTTGTTCTCAATATCATATGATAAGCCAAACGTACTGTGAATACTCCTCGCTTCTCTTCATGCCATGCCCAGAAGTCTGTCATGTTCCTCGTGTACAACGGTGTCAGCTGTGAGGGACCTTTCATTCGCCAGGGGAGAGTTCAGCGGGGAGGGCCGTGGCAACCCTCAACTGGCCCAAAACAAATTGTTTTCTATGAGAAAATGCCATGAACAAAAAAAACTGAAAAAGGTGGCGGTAAAAAAATGTCATCCTCCCAAATTAAAAATGTCACCTCTCTTAAAAATACTAATAAGTGCCACCTCTCAAATAAAAAATGTCATCTTTCAAAATAAAAAATGTCACTCTCTTTAAAGAATGCCATCATCAATATAATAAAAATGCCATCCTATTATAATACTGAAAAATGACATGCTCTTATATATAAAACTGACCATCCTCTAATAATAAAAATGTCATCCTCTTATAAACAGAACTGCCATCCTCCAATAATAAAAATGCCATCCTCTCATAATAAAAATGTCATGTCATTAATAATAAAAATGCCATCCTCTTGCAATAAAAACTGCAATATACAAAAAATTATAAAAACTACCATATTAATATTTTTAGTAAAATTGCCATGTATCTAACTGAAAAAAACATCCACTTAACAATAAAAACTACCATGCTAAATTTTTAGTAAAATTGCCATGTACCTAACTGGAAAAAAAATCCTCTTATTTTCTTTAGTAATTTTGCCATGTACCTAACTGGAAAAAATCCTCTTAACAAAAAAAACTGCCATGTTAATTTGAAAAAGGGGGCGACTGGGATTTGATCCATGGTCCACCCCGATATAGGCTCAAGAACACAACCAGTCTTTGGTGGTGGAGTTTTGAAAAAGCCATGATTCGCTCGAAAAGTGGCTGCAGCTACCGGGCTCCAGGGCTCCTGGTATTTGAAATATTTGAAAACACATTTTCATTGCTTAAAAAAATCTTATATCAAATACGTGAATACATACACACATTCCTAAGGCCGGGTAAAAAGCTGAAAATGAAATACTTTGTATTTTGGGAAATACAAAAAAGAGAAATTTCTGACAGAAAATGGCACACCTTTTCTCCTATATAGTGTCCGAATTTTTTTTTCTATAGCCCAGAACAAAACGAGATTTCTACCAAAACTTGTCACGGGTATTCGGAATGTGTATATGTATCCCCGTGAAAAATTTCACATTTTTTTGAAACTTCAAAAATACAAATTTCAAATTGTTTAAAATATAGGGAGCAGTGGAGCTCGGGTGCTGCAATCCCTCTCTCATGATTCGCTAGGTTTTGTTCCACGGTGAACGCTTTAGAAAGTCTGATGTGTCTTCCCTCCTGTGCCAAGATTCCTGCAATGAAATCCGACAACGGAAAGAGGGTTCATTGGCTCCTGCCTCCTGGCTGACGTCCACCAGGTAACATTTCCAATATATTAAGAGGGATGATGTTGTGTTACAAGGTTCAGTGGAAGGTGGCGTGAACCAGCAGAACAAACATAAAAGAAAAAATTAGTCCAGTTTCGGTGCTGGATCAAGTATTACATGTGTGCAATATTTTTGATCATATCCATGGTAGCAATGTCCTCATCACATTTCCAGTGAGGGAGGGGGCGGTGGCCCCCTAAACTACACATAGCTCCACCATTCCAACGGGGACGAATTCAATTTGTACTCGGGCGACCTCTTCACCAATGTCCGCCATGCACTGACAGTGATAGGCTACGCTGCCAGCGAATCTGCGATGACTATTGAATTCTCATAAACTCCTGGGGCAAAGGATGGGGAGAGAATGGCTATATGCGGATGAAGCGTGACGTGAACGAGGTCCGCACTGGGCCCTGCGACATCCTCATATGTCCCGCTTACCCCATGATTCACCAGGAAGTTTATAAACAAGATCATCCAGCAACTGTCACCAAGGTGCTACTGTCCAGGTGTGGCTGTTGTCTACGACATCCTCATTTGTCCTGCAAAAAACAGGAATTCTCACCTATTTTTTAGAGAAGAGACGATTGTCCGTCCTTAGAATGAGGCCCTTAAGGTTTAGGGTTTATGGCAAACAGTCTAGCAAGAAATAAGAAAGTTCGATGCGATACCAAACAAGGTCTGACATAGCGACGCGGCGCATGCGAAGACAAAGTGAACCCTAAGGAGGCACTATGAGGGCTAGATATAACCATGAAACCCGTCGAGCGACGCTGCACAGGCGGCTCCCCTAGCCGTTGTTGCCCTGTCGTGAAGCAGCATGAAGGTTGTGGCTTTTCACCCGCAGATTGATGATAAGTTGACCAAGTAGCGATAGGCCTCCACGACTGCAATATCACAACAAGTTTATAAACTAGATCAGCCAGGTGCTTGAATATACGCCCCTCCTTTAGAGCTTTTTTTACGAGAGGCCCGACGTGACCAAGCGGTCGTCGCCATGGCGAACCACACAACCCTCCTATTTTTGCTTTCCAAATTTTCATAACGTCAGAATGGGGCACATACTCCCTCCGTCCGAAATTACTTGTCAGAGAAATGAATGTATCTAGACGTATTTTAGTTTCAGATATGTTCATTTTTATCCATTTTTATGACAAATAATTCTAGATGGATGGTGTCTTTGAATCTCTTTATTTCAGGGGAGACTTGCATAGGATCTAGCTTTAGATGAGATCAATCATTTTGAAGACTCAAAACATGTTCAAAAATTCTGAAAATATGTGTAGACACACATCCGTGTTTGATGTACAACCTTAAAAAGTCTCAGCTCCTAATTTGAAGGAGAAACAAAAAAGACAATCGAATGTGAACAATGTCAAATACTATTCACCCCAAGCTGACACTATTCATAGTCGAATTTATCTTTTTTGATTCTCTTACCGTAGACCAAGTTCGAAGCTGGGTTTTTTTAGAGTTGTAAACATACCTTGCAGGTATGTTGTGAAAAAAATCACAATCTTTTGAGGTGTCTAAATATGAAATTTTTGTGTTGATCCTACGATCTCACCTAATGGTCAGATCCTATACAAGTCTTCCCAATTTCCACACGATGCTATCCACCCCAGACAACAGCCACACCTGGTCACCTGGGGGATCTCATCCCGCAGGTGTTGACATTCCTCCACCTGGCCACGAGACTGATGTTGTGGCAGCCCAATGGGATCGGCCACAAAAATCCTCATGACGAACATGTGCCCCGTGAAGTCTGACGCGTTTGACCACTATAGGGAGATTCTCCCCGCGAAGGAGGGACAGAGGGGATGATGACAACCGGATGGTTTTTGCAGCTCTCCTGATACCGCGCCTGCGCTCCCGCACACAAAGCCGTGACATCCAACTCGGGAAAAAAAACGTGAACCTAAAACAACAGCTCCAAGGGTATTCAACACCGTAACCTTCCCCAGCATATCCAGCATATAGGAGCGGCAAAAAACATAAATTTGACCTCACAACGAAACTATTTTACAAATTAAACTATGTTTGAAAATATTTCACCCAGCTGACCTCTAATGTGCAGCGCCCAACAGCAAGCGCCTAGCTGTAAAGAGCTGCACTACACTGTGCAGCACCTAACTGTAAAAAGTTGCACAGTAGAGTGCAGCACCTTACTGTTGGGAGATGCACAAAAGGGTCAGCGGTGTGAAATATTTTCAAAAACAGTTTAGTTTGTGAAATACTTTCGCTTTGAGGTCAAATTTGTCAATTCTGCCTATAGGAGCGAATGTCTTCGTACAATATACACAGGTGATCCTCGTCAGGTTAAAACAGGAGCGAACCATAGGCACTGTGCACGCGCGCATCTGGGCAGGAGGAGCCCCGGGTCTAAACACAGGAAACAACATAGCATGATACACCCCAAGAACAAGCTTCTGCGATGAGCCGATGTGTACATTTGTTTGAGAGAGGAATGCAGAAACGTTTGAGACGCTGTGAAACTATGTCCGGCACGCAAATAGAATGGTTCGTTAGTAAGTCGTCCTAGCAATAGCATCCTCCAATGTTAGAAGAAGAATGGGTATTTGTACAACGCATAGCCTTCTCTCCATGAAGAGCATTCTGTAGCATAACATGGAGCCTGCAAAATTATTGGTGGAAAACCTCTCATGTTAGAAAAACATCACCACCAGAGAGTTAAGAAGCACAATTTAATAAACTAATTGGCACTTGTATGCGACTGGATGATTTTACTTGAACAGTAGTACTCCCTCCCATCCATATTAATTGACGCTGCTTTAGTACAACTTTGTACTAAAGCCGCATCAATTAATTTGGATCAGAGGGAGTACCTTGTGCAATCTAGCCACAACTTAACATGTGCCAAAATAATAATCATTTGGTGGTTGGCCAAAGGTATGTATGCCAAAGAACCAGGCTGGGGGTGCTTATCATCTCTTTGCTAGCCGAGTGGTTATGTTGGTTATTCAATGACACTGGGCCTTGACAGGAAATTCTGTCCAAAATGTATTTAAGCAATTGCTCTCTAGGCCAAGTCATCACTAAAAGCCTGGGACTCTCATTTTTGGCAAGGGCACATGGAAGTTTGTTTCACAAGAAAGTGCAAAAGACTTGTGTTTTCGATGCTTTGTACAAAGAAGAGTTTGTACAAGCCCTAAGAAGGGGAACACCTGGAGAATACAACTCAGACACCCCTAGCCACTAGACAGAGGAATCGCTGGAAGCAGAACAGCCATTGCCTGGCCTCCGACTTGAATGTGCCAAGTAGGCAAGCTAAGCTGAGCAAGGGAGGAATATGGAAATGAACCTCTCTTTTGGTCATGTAGGATTAAGGTGGGAGATGGGAGGAAAACTATCTTTCGGAAGGATATCTGGCTGCGCAATAACAGCCTTGATGATTCCTTCCCTAGGTTATTTTCCACTTTCTACAAACCCGCGGAATATTGTGAATGGGGCCAATTGGAAGTGGTTCCATTGCACGTCTCTTTCCCCAACTAGATCCCATTGACAATATAAGCAAGCCAACATTTGGCAAAATGATAAGCTGCCAAAAGTTGGCAACTTTTTGTGAGGTTGGCAAGAAAAGTTGGTAGTCAACCAATCACTAGCCAACATTTGGCATTTCCCAAATATTGGCATGCCAACTTTTGGCATCGAATCTAGATCCTTTTACTTGGCAATGCAGAACGTTGGGAAGTCCCTTCTTCTTCTCCTCCTCCTCCTCCTCCTCCTCCTCCCGTCTCTTAGTTACTCCTGTGGGTCTTTTGTTTTTGAGGTGGTGTTCTGTTGCTGATGTTGCCGTGTTATGGTAGATACTGTAAGCATAATTTCTATTAATAGAAAATGGAACCAATATATGAGACTTCTAAAAGTCTGTCTGATGTTTCTCTTACGAGTCAAGGTGCAAAATTAAGCTGTGGTCTAATAAGATTACGCATGCTTCGTCTTAGGGTCTCAACGAAGCCAGCAAGTATGTAAATAGAACAACCAAAGTGCAGAACTTACCACCTAGCTAATCCAATCTCGGGTACACACAAGTGCTTCAATTGTCTTGATGTTTAATGTGCTCCATTGCTTATGAATTACTGGGCTCTCACTGCTGAATGCTGCCTGGCAGTGAACAGCGGATGATGGCATTGCCAAGACATCCTGCACCATTTTTGAGAGGGTTGGATACTTTGGAGAATGACTCATCCACCAGTTTAGAATATCAAAATCATCCTTCCGTGGAAGAAGACCATCTTCAAGATAGCTGTCAAGCTCCGACAATAGTTGACTCCTTGTCTGTGCAGTAAGATGCTGATCCCAATCTTCCAATAAATCACTGTCAAATCCATCTATTTCAACATTGTGAACTTCGCAATTTGAAGTCTTAACATTCGGCTGATCCACAGGGGTGCAATATTCATGAAACAATTCCCTCACTATTTCAGCTACATCATTTACATACTTTGTTGCATCAGTGCCAAAAGCTCGTTTAAGACGGAACTCGATAAAAGTAATTTTGAATCTCGGATCAAGAACAACAGGCACTGACAACCACAAGTACGACTTTGCCCAATATTCATTGAATGCTTCCTGCATCTCTCTAATCATGCTAGCAACGTCGGAGTGTTCAGTACATGCTTCTTCTTGCAAAATCGTCCTAACTTTCCATACTTCATGGAAGTACAGATTTGCTGTCAGGCAAACAGGCCCAGACATTACTTCAACGACTCGATAGAAAACCCTCAAAATCTTATAGATAGGCTCAACAATTTTCATTTCTTCCACAGATACAAATTCTTCAGAGGGAAGTAACTTCTTGAAATGCAAAAGCACCTCAAGTCTAAAGTAAATTTTATGCCACCACTTTGCATCTTCATGGGGGCACTTCATACCAACATCGTTAGCAACTTCCAAAAGTTGCTGCTGAGTCAGCGATGAAGATGCACATGCTTGAATAAATCTCTCTAGCAGATCACCGACACGGTAAAGCAATGATTGCCCTTTCGAAAGAACGCTGTCAAGCATATCATCCACACAAGCAATATTGTATAGCTCACCTCTAATAGGAAGACAGTTCCTCTGTATAAGCATGTCCTTCAGCTTTGAGATACTTCCACTGTTTCTTATTTCGCTTACAGATGTCAAGCAGAAAAGCTTCCTGTCAATATTCCACTCTCTTATAGCTTCCAATATGACATTATACGCCCCAACCTCAGATTCTAGCACACAAGCTTCCTTACAGTGTATCATCCTTTCCAAATTAGAAGGTGAGGACCAAAGCACACCAAACTTGATTATTCTCCTTTGAAGCTTCCATTCAGAATCAATAAAATGCGCGGTCAGACACAGGTACTTTATTGTGGGCTCAGCTCCATGAGGGACCCACACACTTGCTGATAACGAAACTCGCCGTGACGAAAGTGCAATTTTCTCCTTAAGGTCAGACTTCTCTTTCTGAAACAGCAGAGTTGAATATTCTTCCATATCTAGGCTTGAAGCCATGTTAAACACAGGGTTAAGGCCCTTCGCAAATCTTTTCATTTCTTCATGCTCCACAATTGACAGGGGATAGCCATGCATTATTATCATCCTAGTTAGCTCTAGATAAGATGCTTCTTGATCAAATTTCCTGATCTTGATATCTGGAGTACGAGCAGACGACTTATCTTGTTCCATTGGGATCATGTTGTCTGCTGGTAAAGCCAGAATGTGCTGATTTTGACAAGTTCTGTCACCAGAATTATAACCCAAGTGGAACCTGCTAGCATATTCTGCAATCTGAACTTTACCATTTGTCAAGGCAGGTAAAAGTTCATCCTTCACCCTAGATTTAAAAATTGGTACACTGGACGAGAAAAGCCCACCTTTCTGATGATTTACACTAGTTCCAGCCCGTGCTGAACAAGTCTGAGTGTGCTGGTTTAAATCGCCTGTACTTTTTTCTGCACTAAGTCGTGTGTGGCAATGGACACAGTCAGCACCCTGGATTCTCCCCTCAACATAGACAGGTGTAAAGTCCATCCATACCTTCGATCTCAATCTGTCGTTCTCACTATGATTTACCAAGTTCATGTCATCAAGTGGCTCTGGAAGAATCTGGTTCAGTGGATCAATGTCATTCACACCTACTATGCATGAAGCACGCATAAGTTAGTCAGAATATACCTTTAAGATTAAAGATATAACTTATAATAAAGCTGCTGCTTGCACCCTTAATTTACAGTAAAGTGGTAAACAACAAAATCTCTAAAGTAAAGCACAACACATTACCCATACCTAATGATAAAGATCCAAATCTTATGCTAAAAAGCACGGATATGAGGACACGGACACGGCGATACGCATACGGGGACACGGGATACGGCATTTTCCAAAAACAGCCACACCGGAATACAGAGAATATATAAATTAAAAATACACCATGTAATAAGGAGTTAAAGACAAAAAATTAATGAGAAACTGAGATGAGATCAGAATACTGCCCCATTTGCTGTCTCCTTTTTCAAGTGCTCAATGATTGAATTAATTGATCCTCCAGGCCCATGTCATTGCAACTTGCAAAATACATCAAATGCTAGTATTAGAAACTTAAGAAGACATAACCTTAAGTGGTACAGAACATGAAAACAGTAAAGACATTTGCTTTCCAAATGTCCAATGTATTTGGCTCCCAAGTGCAGTATGGTTTGGCAATCTCAAGCTCCCAACGTGACGCGGTATTACAAAAATAAACCGTAGTACACACTAGACAGTAGACACAACATGACAGCATAACACAGTCCACTAATAACATGATAAATAGGAGCTCTTCACTCTCACCCACGGACGATTGGCTACCGGCGGCGGCGCTCCCAGATGCCATGCTCCCTAACAGCAAGCAGCAGTGACAGTCAACGCTCAACAGCAGCACGAAGAAAAGAACCCAACCAAAAGCATTCAAGCAGCACAACAGCATGCAGCTAATCAAAAACCCAAGCAGCAACGACATGGCCGCATGGGGAAGCTAGCAGCAGCAGCTCAACAGCAAAAAAATGAGTCACAAAGAGATGAAGAGATCGAGGTTACCTACTTGAGCATGGTTGCCGTCGGGAGGAGAGGCTGCTGGTCTTGGGGAAAACAGCGGCAGTGGCGGAGTCACTGAAGCCTGGAGCAGCTCGTCCCTTTTGTGGCGCTCATGCGTGCCAACCTGCCAATAATAGGGTTTGTATAGGGCCGTTACTGGCCTCCAGAGGCCCCACCGAGTCCACAGCATATCCCTATTTAGTTTTTTTTAATTCGGAAAAGATGGGATACTACAGGATACGCGTATCGCCGTGTCCACCCATACTAGGATGCCGATATAGCTGTCTATGCCGTGTCCGTGCTTTGTAGATCTTATGTATAGTCGTGTAAAGAATCTTATTTACAAGTTAATTGTAACTTGCCAAACAAAATCCGAATTTGTAACCTGTAATCACTGATCTAGCAGATGAACAGTGTGCCGGGTATCCATGTATTCAATTTTCTCATTAAGTTTTCGCAAAAAAAAAAACTCATTAAGTTAGCAAGTGCAGCAAGAAGGATATAACTGACTGGTAGAATCAACATGACTGCTTGAAGTATGCCATCAGTTGTTGAACTGAGATATTATTAACTACCCCTTAATTAATATCACTAATGTATTAGAAGCTTGATTGCTTAATGCATGGCTGCCATCTAGGACTGTGCATATGATAGCTGTAGGGTTTTGGCTTTGTCTTGGCATTCTTCCTTGGTTTTGTTAGCTTTTGGACATGATTAGTTTAGAGCTTTTCCCTTTTGGTTGCTCTTGTTTTGTCAATTTACCCTTGTAAACTTTTGAGCCTTCTCGGTGTTCTCCTTCTGATACAAAAACTTCACACGTTTTGCGCATAGATCATGAACCACTGAAAGTTTGGTTACATCGGTACAAAACTGAAGAGGATTTGTTCTGCCGAACTAACCGAACAGGTCCAGCTCATCTAGCAGCGTCGTGCTCTTCCAGACCATATTACCCAAATTAACCAAACGCGTACAGTATCCAAATATTTATAAATAGGCTAAAATCAATAAGAACTCCGTCTATGTTGTCTCGACACAGCCGGTCCCAAGCCCGGGTAAAGGAGGGGTGTGATAGGCTTGGCGAGCCAACGTCAAAACTCAGCCACTCTTATGGAGATGAAACCAAAAGAACATCATTGAGGCGTAGCCTTCTTAGCGATGCACCATATATATTCCACCCGGTGTGGTGTCAAATGAGCAAGGGCCAGGCCATCACCCGCTTGGTGGTGCCATATGTTGATTTAGATATAGTGACAAGTGAGCAAGGATCGGGTCGTCGCATCCTTAGTGGCGCGCTACATCGACGCCCGGGTGTAGTGAAAAATGAGCAAGGGTCTTCAAATTTGACTCGACGAGTGCGAAGGGTAAGGAAGCTAGCTGAGCCTAGGAGGACCCGCTTAGCTGGAACGTAGGGTCCCTGGCAGCTAAACTACATGAGCTAGTTGATACATCGGTGAGGAGAAGTGTTAATATCCGTTGCGTCCAAGAAACCAAATGAAGAGCACAGAAGGCGAAGGAGGTGGGAGGACACTGGCTTCAAGTTGTGGTACACGCAGGCAACTGCAAACAGAAATGGAGTAGGCATCTTGATCAACAAGAGTCTCGAGTATGGGGTGGTAGACGTCAAGAGGCGTGTGTAACACCCCGGATGTAACCTACCTTATTTATATTCCAACTCTTGCCATTTTCGGCACTAAGTTATTTTATTTCATCGTTGTCGGGTTTTTTGCCTTCGTGTGTTTTTTTCTTTGTCATGCATCTCATATCATGTCATCATGTGCATTGCATTTGCATACGTGTTCGTCTCATGCATCCGAGCATTTTCCCCGTTGTCCGTTTTGCATTCCGGCACTCCTATGTCCTCCGGTGTCCCTTTCTACCTCTTTTCGTATGCGGGTGTTAAACGTTCTCGGATTGGACCGAGACTTGCCATGCGGCCTTGGTTTACTACCGGTAGACCGCCTGTCAAGTTTCGTGCCATTTGAACTTCGTTTGATACTCCAACGGTTAACCGAAGGACCGAAAAGGCCTCGTGTGTGTTGCAGCCCAACACCCTTCCAAAGTGGCCCAAAACCCACCTAAACCCCTTCCATCATCTAGAGCGTTCGATCACGATCGCGTGGCCGCAAACCGCACCTCATTTGGAGCTTCCTAGCTCCCTCTACCTCTATAAATAGGTCCCTCCCCGAAAATCCCGGATCTCCTCTTCCAAACCCTAAAAAAAATCCGCTCGCGCCGCCGCCGGACGTGTCCGTTTCCGGCCGGACACATCGCGTCGCCGCCCTGCACCAGTGGCAGACTGCCACGTGGCACCGCCGGTTCCCGCCGCCACCGCGGGCCCGCAGGCCCAGCGCCGGCCCTCTCCGCCGCCGATCCGGGCCGAGGCGCCCGACGCCCGCGCCTCCATTGCCGCCTTCGCTGCCCCGCCGCCTCGTCTCCGCCGCCCCTCGCCGTCCGGCGACCACCGGCCGCACCCACGCCGGCGACCGACGCCGCCCCGCACCGGCGCCGCCCCGATCCGGTCTCCGCGCCGCCGACGCCGCGCCCATCTCCGGCCTCCCCCTCGTCGCCGGCATCCTCTCCCTCCTCCGCAGATTCCGGCGAGGCTCCGGCCACCGCGGCCCCATTTTCCGGCGAGCCTCGTCCGACCTGCTACAGTACCGGCCCGGCTGGATCTCAGATCCAAAATCTCAGGGTTGACTTTTTCCCTCCTAACCCTAATATTTTGCATACTTTGCCATGTCATAACTAACTCATCGTGGCTCCGATTCATGCGTGTAGCATATCAAAATGTTCATCTCAATGAGTACATCATTTCATCTCATTGCATCATTTTCATTTGAGCTCATCTTGATGCCCGAAATGCTGTTGGAAGAGGGCTATGTGATGACAGTTTCAGATCTGTTTCAGCAAATGCACTTTTGTCATTTTTGCCATGATTAATGTGTGCATGATATGATCCTGAGCTCTACATGTGTTTTGAAGAATGCCATGCCATCTTTACAGGGGTGTATGCCATGTATTTTTGTGATATCTATGGTGACTAGCACAAGCATGCAAAGTAGCTTACTCAATGATGCTGGATTCAGGGACTTAGAATTTCACTAAGTCCTTGCCCTGTCATTATTTTTATGCCATATGTTCATGTTGTTTCCTAGTGATCCGTGCCTCTTTTGAGCATGATCAGTAAGGATGTTTTGTAGATAATGTTGTACTCTATGCATCCATGTCTTTGTTTGCAATTATGGAGCACCCTAGCTTGAGTCAATCGAGCTCTACTTTTGCTATAAAATGTTCCTGGCAGATTGTTAACATGTTTAGCGATTTTGCCGAGCTTGTTGTTGTTGATCCATGCATGCTATGTTGTTGTTCTTGCCATGTCTAGCTTCTATGTCATGTCTATTTGCTGGGTGTATGCTTAGCTTGTCATGCAATGCCTCGTAGTGAGTGCATCGAGCTCGTAAACATGCCTACTCGTTATCTGTTTTGCCATGCTCCAATTTTTCACTAAGTCTGAATCTGTTTATGTTTTTGCTATGTTCGCATGCTTGCAATTGTATTTTCTGATCCCTTTTGTCTCATGGTCACTAAGGGACTTCTGTTATATGCTTAGAGTAGCTTCATACCATGCCTTGCTTTGCCATGATATGTTCCTGTAGCATGTAGTTATCATGCTCTAAACTTTGCTTCCTGATGTTAAATTCCTGACATGTTGATAATTCCACTAAGTCTGAAACCAGTAATCTTTTGCACTTTTACCATGCTTGTTTGAACCTGTTAATGAGTGAATTAGCCGTAACTCAGTGTTCATCTTTTGTCAAGCATCATGAGTGGATCGCTGCCATGTATTTTGTTGCCATGTTTGAGTGCAGTAGCTTATTTATCTTGATGCATTTAGAAGGCTACTTGCTGTTAATCGCAGACCGGTGCCATATTTGTTTTGCTTGCCATTTCCAAACCGTGCATCCGATTCCGGTGATCTTTATATCAATTTCGACCGAAATCAACTCACCTTTCCAGTGGCACTCTTGATTTTCCAAGTTGAGGCCGGGTTCAATCATTCCTTTTCAAATCTTGCATATGCATCACATACCGCATCCCGCATATCATACCATGTTTGCATCATGTTGCTTGAGCATTGCACGTGGTTGATTGTGTTCCTCTTGCTTGTTGTTCTTGCTTGGGTAGAGCCGGGAGACGAGTACGTGATCGAGGAGCCCGTTGAGTATGCTTTCGAGGATCAAGGCAACTCTGAGAACTTTGAAGGCAAGATGACCATACCCTCGAAATCACTTCTATTTTTGCTTGCTAGATGCTCGCCCTTTTGCTATGCCTATGCTACGATACCTACCACTTGCTTATCATGCCTCCCAAATTGCCATGTCAAACCTCTAACCCACCATGTCCTAGCAAACCGTTGTTTGGCTATGTTACCGCTTTGCTCAGCCCCTCTTATAGCGTTGTTAGTTGCAGGTGAAGATTGGAGATTGTTCCTTGTTGGAACATGTTTATTGTTGGGATATCATAATATTATCTTGTTTATCTTAATGCACCTATATACTTGGTAAAGGGTGGAAGGCTCGGCCTTATGCCTAGTGTTTTGTTCCACTCTTGCCGCCCTAGTTTTCCGTCATATCGATGTTATGTTCCCGGATTTTGCGTTCCTTACACGGTTGGGTTATAATGGGAACCCCTTGACAGTTCACCTTGAATAAAACTCCTCCAGCAATGCCCAACCTTAGTTTTACCATTCGCCACCTAGCCTCTTCTTGATCGCGTGGGTGTGAGATTGCTGAGTCCCCATGACTCACAGATTCCTTCCAAAACCAGATGCAGGGACCGATGATACCGCTCCAAATGTTATGACCGAGCTCAAGTGGGAGTTCGATGAAGACTCTCGCCGTTACTACGTGTCTTTCCCAGATGATCAGTAGTGGTGCCCAGTTGGGGCGATCGGGGACTATGTTGCATTTGGGGTTTATCTTCATTTTGGTTCCGTAGTCGGACCTTGAGTGTATTTGGATGAATGTAATGTTATTTATGTATTTGTGTGACATGGCGAGTGTAAGCCAACTATGTATCCTTTCCCCTTTATTTATTTACATGGGATGTTGTGAAGATTACCTCACTTGCGACATTGCTTTCAATGCGGTTATGCCTCTAAGTCGTGCTTCGACACGTGGGAGATATAGCCGCATCGGGGGCGTTACAGCGTGGGGACCGGATTATCCTGGTCAAGCTAGTAGTTGGGGACTTAGTTCTCAATGTTATCAGCGCGTATACCCCGCAAGTAGGCCAGAATGAGAACTCCATGAGTGGGGACCGGATTATCCTGGTCAAGCTGGTA
Organism: Triticum urartu; assembly: GCF_003073215.2. NCBI lineage: Eukaryota > Viridiplantae > Streptophyta > Magnoliopsida > Poales > Poaceae > Triticum > Triticum urartu. The sequence continues at coordinate 506,972,660 of NC_053025.1, forward strand.
GTTGGGGACTTAATTCTCAATGTTATCGGCGCATATACCTCGCAAGTAGGCCACAACGAGAACACCAAGATGGAGTTCTGGGAAGGTCTGGAGGACATGGTTAGGAGTGTACTTATTGGCGACAAGCTCTTCATAGGAGATCTCAATGGCCACGTGGGTATATCTAACACGGGTTTTGAAGGGGTGCATGTGGGCTTTGGCTATCGCGGCAGGAATCAAGAAGGACAAGATGTCCTAAGCTTTGCTCTAGCCTACGATATGATCGAAACTAACACCCTCTTTAGAAAGAAAGAATCACGTCTACTGACTTTTAGTAGTTGTCGACACTCTAGCCAGATTGATTTCGTCCTGTCGAGAAGAGAAGACAGACATGCTTGCCTAGATTGTAAGGTGATGCCTGGAGAAAGTTTTGTCCCTCGGCATAAGCTTGTGGTGGCTAACTTCCGCTTTCGGATTCGTGGCCAGCAGGATAAGCATGCCAAAGTCGCTAGAACAAATTGGTGGAAGCTCAAGGAGGAGGCAGCTCAGGCTTTAAAGGAGAGGGTCATTAAGGAGGGCCCTTGGGAGGAAGGAGGTGATGCAGGCAATATGTGGATGAAGATGGCGATTTGCATTTGTAAGGTGGCTTCAAAGGAGTTTGGAGTGTCCAAGGAAAGTAGAAGCGAAGCTAAAGATACCTAGTAAGGAGAAGAAAGATTGTCTCAAACGGCTACACCTAGATAGGAGTGCAGGCAACATAAAGAAGTCCAAGGTGGCAAAGAAGGCCGCAAAGCGAGCTGTGAGTGAAGCAAGGGGTCTGGCGTATGAGGACTAACACGAAGGAAGGGACATTTATAAGATGGCCAAGATCCAAGAGAGGGAAGTCGACCAAGTGAAATGCATCAAGGACAGAGCAGATCAGCTCCTGGTAAAGGACGAGGAGATTAAGCATAGATGGTGGGAGTACTTCCACAAGCTGTTCAATGGAGAGAACGAGAGCTCTAACATTGAAATGGACGACTCCTTTGATGATACAAGCAAGCGTTTTGTGCGGCGAATCCGGGAGTCTAAGGTGTGCGATGCTTTAAAAAGGATGAAAGGAGGAAGGGCAATGGGTCCTGATTGTATCCCCATTGAGGTGTGGAGAGGCCTCAGAGACAATAGCGATAGTATGGCTAACTAAGCTTTTCAACCTCATTTTTCGGGCAAACAAGATGCCAAAAGAATGGAGGCAAAGTATTTTAGTACCAATCTTCAAGAACAAGGGGGATATTCAAAGTTGTACTAATTACTATGGAATTAAGCTGATGAGCCATACAATGAAGCTATAGGAGAGTCATTGAGCACCGCTTAAGAAGAATGACAGGCGTGACCAAAAATCAGTTTGGTTTCATGTCTAGGATGTCGATCATGGAAGCCATTTTCTTGGTACGAAAACTTGCCGAGAGATACAGGGAGCAAAAGGACCTGCATATGGTGCTCATTGACTTGGAGAAGGCCTAAGATAAGATGCCGCAAAATGTCATGTGGTAGGGAGAAAAGTCTATTTTAAACCTTGATTTTGTACGCGTAGTTGGAATCAAACCTTGAACTTTTAATCACTGAAGTTAGCACCCTGTATTTATCAATCCCAATCGATCCCTACCCTATGACAGTAAAATCTTGTTTGGTGTAATAGGAAAGAGGTAATCCCAGCCTAAAAAAATCTACTCTCACTTACTACATGGGCCCACCTGTCATATGCAACTCCTTCCTTAATCCCCCCCTTGCCTCCTCAATCAATTCATTTTGCCTCTCCCTACATGACGACATGGCAACTAGATATCAATGACACATCACTTGTTGCTGCTCCACGGCACCACCTCCACCTCGTCACTTCCTTATTCGTACGTCGCGCCCACGCATGACCGACAAGCCTCAGCGCCGCAGCGCTCCGTCCCCCACTCTCCCTGCTCTTCACGTGGCACCTGCACATGGCCGACGAGCCCCGGCCCTGCGACGACCCATCCCCAATCGCTCATCCCGATGTGATGAGCTCCGGCATGTGGCAGGCGGCGACTGAAGGCATCACGATTCAGTGGTACCGAGAATAACCGAAGCGGTCAAAGATGATGGTTAGCATGGCGGTGAGATGGATGCAAGTGGGCGCGCACGAGAAGACCTGCTACTGCCGCAACCTCCCATCCTGGTGACCTCTGATGGTCTTGTTGCCAGCGTGAATGTGCGCCATGCACTCGTCGAGCTGGCGGGCGTGATGTTGCGCACCACAATGGACTCGAGACTCCTCGTTGAGCTACGCTGGTGTTGTAGAGTACTTTTGCACACGTAATGTTCCAACGAAGATTGTTTACTTTCTGGCTGGTCTTTTTGCTTTGGTGATGGAGATGAGGTCACAAGGGATATACAAAGAGATATCCCATGATGTAGTGCTAGTCGATGATAGTCGGATGGGGGTTAATAGAAACTTAGAGGTATGGAGAAAAACCTTGGAATCGAAAGGTTTTAGGCTTAGTAGAACTAAAACCGAGTACATGAGGTTCATTTTCAGTACTAATAGGCACAAGGAGGTTAGCCTTGATGGGCAAGTGGTACCTCAGAAGGACACCATCGATACTTGGGGTCAATGTTGCAGAAGGATGGCGATATCGATGAAGATGTGATCCATCGAATCAAAGCCGGATGAATGAAGTGGCACCAAGCTTGCGTTCTATGTGACAAGAGAGTTCCACAAAAGCTAAAAGGCGGGTTATATAGGACGGCAATTCAACCCACAATGTTGTATGGCGCTGAGTGTTGATCGACTAAAAGGTGATATGTTCAACAGTTAGGTGTATGTAGCTAAGATGCGCATGTTGAGATGGATGTGTGCCCATACAAGGAAGGATCGGGTCCGGAATGATGATATACGGGACAACACCGACTGAAGAGAAGCTTGTCCAACATCGTCTGAGATAGTTTGGGCATATTCAACGCAGGCCCCGAGAAGCTTCAGTGCATGGCAGACGGCTAAAGCGTGTTGTAATGTTAAGAGAGGTTGGGCTAGACCAAATTTGACATGGGAGGAGTCCGTAAGGAGAGATTTGAAGGACTAAAATATCACAAAAGAACTAGCCACGGACAGGACTTGGAAGCTAGCTATCCATGTGCCAGAACCATGAGTTGATTGCGAGATCTTATAGGTTTCAGCTCTAGCCTACCCCAACTTGTTTCGGACTAAAGGCTTCGTTGTTGTTGTTGTTGTAGGCAAAATTCAGTAAGGTTCAGTTTCTGGTAATTAACGGTGTTGTGTTCTTATTTTGTAAGGTCTTGTGGAAGACATAGTATCTCGTTTGGAAAAACAGATTAAGATTGAACTAACTGCTGTAAGTTAACTAATTAAGAATATGGAAGTTAAGAATATGGATAGTTGCCTATGTACAGGTACAGAGATAGCCGTCTTCTCTTGTTACATATTTCATAGATGGATGCAATATTAAACTATGTTTGCACCAACTTTAACAAAAGCATGTAGCCAAACAGCAACATATGCAAAAGTGGCTCTACCGAATGGACATACCATAGCACTGTAAGAGACCTAAAACAACGCAAAATATACATACAGCATATTATGCAAAGTGGTTCCACCAACTGGGATTAGCATAATCCACCTCAATGCATACACATGCATCGGTTACTCAATTACCTAAATTATGACGCATAAAAGAAACAACATAAACATACCATAAGGGAAGTCTGTATCATGCAGCTCACTCAGGTCAAATCCCTCTTTTGCTCGACAATTATTATGATGTCGCCATAAATGGCTCGTTCCGTTGGAACGTCCATCAGCACCTTTGCAGCTCATGAGAGTATGGCAGTAGTGGCATTCCGCGCTCTGGATCACTCCATTCATATATATAGGCTTGTACTCTTCCCACACCTTAGACCTCTTCTTCCTGAATCTGGAGGCAGCAGCTCCATCAGAATCTATCCCTAATGGCATATTAGCGTCACTGTCATGCTCATCCATGTTTTCCATAGCTGCAGTTGATACAACACAATCAATATTTAGCAAAGCATATGATTAAACTGCAGAGTAGATAAATAAGGAATAAAGCACAAGAAACAACATCACCTACAGATATAACTTTGAACACAGGAAAGTACACATTTTTGTAAGCATGATTTTTTACAGAGAAGCATAAAAGGATGTGGTGCGTTGCCAGGCAGATGACTAACCGATGCATGCCTTCGACCCCTACCTCACATCCTCACTACAGGCCAGGCCTTCGACCCCTACATCGCATCCTAGCCATGGGCCGCTGCCAGCCAGCCAGCCACAGAGGTGGGGCCTTCCCCTGCGGCCCTGCTCGCCTCACCTCGCAGCATCGCCTCATCCGACCCCACGCTCTCAGTGGATGGCTGAGTGCGGCCACACAGCTTCCCCTGGCAGGTGTGTCTGGTCCCAGTCCCCACGCTGCCAGGCACATCCTGGTGGCACTCCGGCGTGGCGGCAGCAGTGGCCTGTAGGTGATGCCCACTTCAACACGACAACAGCCGGCAATTTCTACTTACCTCTCTGAGTGACAGCCAACAAGTGACAGAAAAAAGTGTGCCTAGGCGTGCACTTAGGGGGTGTTTAATTAGGATTAACTATGGCTTTTGGATTTTGGCCTGTAGGACAAAAAAATTCACCTATTTCCCTGCCTGGTTGCGGCCGGAGTCGACGATATCAAAGCCTCTGTTCACTATGTTGATCCTCTTGCCGACAACGCTTGGCACGAGCAAACGAAATGTTGATCCTCTATGCAGAGGTGTGGACTTCCGGAGCATGATGTACGTTGCTATCGGCGCATACTGGACGACACCTCCCCAGTTCTAGCTGGGTTCTGCCGTCCACTAGACGACTCCTCTAGGCACAGTAGTGCAGCTCTGGAGTCGATGTTCTGGACGTGTATGCCAGCTGTCATGAAGCCAAAAAAACTAAACACTGCGCCAGTATGCTTGGTTTCGTCACTAAATTTGGCAGCCAAAATACTAAACACTGCGCCAGTCCCGAACGCGAGCCGACCTATGGTAGAACCACAACCTCAGTCGGAATCTGGATTGGCGGGTGCAGTGCTAATTGTAAATCATTGTAAGTCTGGTCGCTCGCGCTTTCTTCTTGAGCTTGCTAACAGTTCCACGCTTAATTTGGTACGGTTTCCCCTGAAACTAACACCCACTTATACCCCAACTCTCTTACTAGAAACAAAAAATCAGAGCAGCGGAACATGTCGACAAGGACTAGCACACATCCATAGCAGCAAACAGAGCCGACAGCTACGGAATTCGGAACTGAAAACAAAGGGTACTGGGATCGCGTCGCTTACCTGCTCCCTGCAAGCTCAAATTCCGTCGGAGATGAGAACGCAGAGCAGGTGAAGAAATCCAAATCAGGGCAGAATCGGGAGTGCTGGAGATCGAAGCCCGCGATGCGGCGGCAGCGGCAGCGGCAGCGGCGCCGGAGATAGAAGTCGGCGATGCGGCCGCAGCGGCAGCGGCAGCGGCGCCGGTGCAGAGAGGGATCCGGGTAGGGTAGGGTAGGGTAGGGTTAGGGCGTGGAGTTGGATGGTCTGTGGGTAGGTGGGTTCGCGGGTGGCGAGCTCAAGGCCCGACCCAAGTTCCAGATATGGTTTGGGTAGGTTCAGGGCCCGTGTATCCACTGGACCCAGGACGTTTGGGGTTAAACTAGCTCGCATCCTTGTCTCAAAAAAAAAAAAGCTAGCTCGCATCCAGTCCTCATACAAAAATGGCGAGTGCTAGGCGCCGGCGTGCCAGCCCAAGTTTCGGCCGGTCGCCACACTAGCGTCCGATACAATTGTTTTTGCCCGTCCGATGTGGGGCTCGCAAAAGGATAAAAATTGAATCGCTATTCCTCCTCCATCTCCGCTCTGCCTTTCTCCTTAATCCTGCAAAACTCTCAGTGTCACCGCCGCACACTCCCCAGCACACCAGACCACCGCTTGCAGCAGGCTCCCGTCTCGAAGCCTCGCCAGCGCCGCTCGCCATTGTAGCACCATTGGTCATCCCCCAGTTGCAGCTCCCTTCCCTGGATGAAGCTTTTTCGTTGTAGCAAAAAAACATGCCGGTAGAAGCTTTTTGGATTGCCGGTTGCAACAAAACAGGGCTCCAACTTCGTCGGTGCAGAGCCCACTCTGGTCGCTGTAGCAAATTCAATGGTCGGTTCCAGCTCGGGATTTCGCCGGTTCCAGCAAAATCGGTTGTTGGTTCCAGCTCGCATCAAATGCAGCATCCCGGCAAAAATTCTTGACCACGGCAGCTCCCTCCCGCCTTGGTTCCACCGTTCCAGCATTCGTGTTGCACGGTTGTAGCACTAGCCGTTGCTAGTTCCAGCAAATCTTGATCGTGGTAGCTCCGCAGCCCCATGTTTCCAGTTTTTTTACTCGCTGGTTCCAGCTTTTCGATTCGATGGTTTGCATCGTTTTGCTCAACCAGATGCAACATCCTCGTAGCATCCTCGTCGGAGAAGAGAATATCGTGTGCGTGCCTCCCGGCGATGGTTGTTCAGGATTGAGCAGATGAAGAAAACGAGGGCAGTGGAGCACGGAAGAGAGAAGTTCAGGCGCACAGGCTGGAGGTGGAAGAAACCCGATGTGGCGTTGTGTGGACAGGAAAAAAAGAGGGGAAAGAAAGAGATAAGGTAAAAAACGGTTCGCACGAACCCACCACGCACGCGTCTCGCACGCAACAGTTCGCGTGAACGGAATACAAGGCTGCAGCACGTTGTGAGTGCCAGCGTGTCACGCGGCCGGCGTGTCGGATCTAAACGTTTCCCTACAAAAAAAAGCTAGTTGTTGCTCACAAAAAGGCTAACTCGTATCCACTGATCGGATAATGAAGGTACCGTCTCTAAAAAAGGATTTTTTTAAGGGTGTTGCTAGATCTCAGTGGCACTGATACTTAATCAAATCTCAGTTAAATGACACAATATATAACAAAGAAAGAAATTTCTTGCACGGATCTTCACATTCTCATGAATCTAAAATCGACCGAGACTTCATTAAGTTGAGATTTAGCAATCCTTTTTTTTAAAAAAAGACAAAAGCTTTGCCTACAGATTTTAATTAAGAAATATATTGCTTTTCACTGTCTGTAACTACGTGTTACATTATGAATTAAACTGTAAAAACATCTTACATTTGCAGAGTTTGTACTTCAAAAAAATGTTGCTTTAAAAATTTAAGAAGAATGTTGTCTTGTTAATCATGATAAACCGGATAAAATCACCATGACAAATCAACAGTCTAACTCTCGTTGTCGGTGTAGAGTTTTTTGTTTCTTTCCTCATATCGTGTAACAGACAGACTCCCTAAAGTTATTATCTCTTTGTTTGCTCATATTTTCTTGCTTTCTTCATCAGCCCATCTCCTTGTGTATTAGCAACAACACCCCTCCCCCCTACTCTCTCTCTCTATTATCACTTCTCCCTCTTTTTGTTTCCATGGTACCATCCTTGCTCCACCACTCTCTTTAATTCAAATTCAAATTCAAATTCAATGTCAGAGATCAGGAGCTCTCTCATGGTAATTTTATTGAAGGGGTGAGGATGGGGGAGATTATTCAAGTGTCCCTCACACCCATATTCACTGTAATGTTTTCTTATGCAATGGTGTCCACCTCAATCTCAATCACATGCCCTAATGCATGGCAGATCTAGGAGGTGTCATGGGTGCCAGGGCGCCCCCTCTAAAAGTGTAATCTAGTTTATATTACACACTAGACACATTTTCTAATAACCAAATGCCATTTTAGGAGTAGCTGCTAGCACTACTGCAGGATGCTACTAACGCGACACTACGATCAGAGACCCTTTGAGAAACTGTGTGTGATGCAATGATCACAAACGGCGGTGTAGGAAAATCGTCGGAAATGTATAAAACGTTTGCGATGACGGATGCATCAAACACAGTTCAGGTTTTAGTTGCGTGTGCGATGAAGGGCATACGGTTCAGTTCGATTAACTGTTTGTGATGAGGAGGAACAAAAGAAACGGGCAGCCAGATGAAGGTGTGTGCGATGTACAGCATACGGTTCACTCGGATGAACTGTTTGTGATTAGGCAACACAAAAGAAACGGACAACCCGATCAAGATGTGTGCGATGTACAGCATACGGTTCACTCGGATGAACTGTTTGTGATTAGGTAAGAGAACAGAAATAGTTCAATATAACAAGATGTGTGTGATACATGGCAATCAGGTCTGTAATCAGAAATGTGTGCGAAGACCGATAATAACGTAGACGATTGCTTCTAATAAGACGTATGTGATATGCTCTGTCTACACAACATCTATTGGCCATTGTGGAACGAGCGGTCATCCGGATACGCCATAAGGATGTGAAGAGGCATTCCTATCAGTAAGGACTAGTTGTTCCACCAGTAGCGCATGTAAGAAAACTATCAAGTTAAGTGTGCTCAGCCTGGACCAACCATCGGATGGGTGACTGGATGGGAAGTTGTGTCGATATTAAATTAGGTGATGGGATGGGTCATTTCGGTCAAATGACCAAAATGCCCCATTCCCTCAGCTAATTTAACCTCGAGGTCCTTGTTTTTTTTAACACATGTTAAAAAAGGTCTACCGCATTACTTTTTGACAATGTGCGATACGTGGCATACAGTTGATCCATCCGACCTATTTGTGATGGAATAGGCCGTGCATATTGTGGGCAAACGCTTGCTAGTATTCAACCGTTTGGGATTGATGAATTCATCACCGACGGGATCCCTAGTATGGTCCGTGTTCATCTGATCATCATCTACTTCTTGTGCTAGCTCGATGCTAAGTTTCCATTAATTGATGGCGTTTTATGAACACGCCACCGTTTCCCGCCATTTCCTCACCTGTTTCCCGCCACCCTGCTATATTGCGCATAGGGGGCGCGTGACGCACGGAGGCGACAAGCGCAGTCTGTAGCACATCCACCTTTTCCAAGCATGACAACCCATCAAAGCGCTGCCTCTGCCATCAACCTCGTTGACGAGGAAAACGAGCAGGCGCCACGACCCGTTGAGGCCGAGGCGCTCCCCGGCAATGCAATGGACGACGCTGTGATGCGCGTCATCGCCAGGGTTGAGCAGACCTTTAACGCATGGCGCTTGAGCGCCGCAGATCAAGATAGGCATGTCAGCGCCGACAGACTGCAGCTCGCCGCACAACATGATCGACAGCGGGCCGCAGAGCAAGCTAGGCGCGTCCGCGCCGATAGGCCGCGGCTTGCCATGCGGCGAGACCGTTGGAGCGCCGCAGAGCGAGAGGCGTGGCGCACCACACAGCAAGAGCGGATCCATCGGCGCTTGCCTGTTGTCGACACGGCGTCGCAGCTGGGTACACGTCCCGTTAGTACCCCCATTCCTTGCCAGGAGTGGGCAGAGGCCCTCGGCACCGTACTTGCACCAGATGCCGGCCGTGTCGTACTTGCACCGGACGCCTGTCGTGCCGTTCGCATGGTTGCCGCCATTCGCCTTGTCCGCGGCCCGCTGGATGCCAACGTGCTGGTCCGTAGGCTCAACCGCCTCCTTGGTCGAGGTGTCCACCTGAGCGCAGTAGAGTAATATGGCCGTTGCATCCTCGAGCTGGTGATCTCCGATGAAATAGCCAACTTGGAGCTCGAGATCGCGCTCCAGATGTACCGCGAGCGTGTCGACCGCTTGGACGAACGCATGCACGAGTTCAGGCAGAGCCAAGAGCTACCCTAGGCAAGGTCTGCTGATCATGGTCTTATGGACGCGTTTTATTTTGAAAAGTTGTTTCGACGTGGATAGCTTTGTATTCACAGCAATCATAGTATTGCTTTGTTTATTGCTTTGTTTCAATGTGTGTATTCTGTTTTCCATTTTTATATGTTCTGTTTCAATGCGTGTATATACGCTTTCCATTATGTATATGTGAATGATAATAGCTGACGGTTTCCAATACAAAACCGTGTCTTATTAATGATCCCCGCCAATCACCTATCAAACCTCGCGCCGCGAGATAGAGTGCCAATCATGTGGGGGCCGGTTGTCTTGCTAGATCTTTACATTTTCTTTTTTGAACACCAGATATTTACATCGTCTAATGATTTTTTTAACTCCCACACAAGTATACAAAAATATGATTTTTCAAACCATTTAGACTAGGCGTTGCATGTAGATGTAGTTTAAATTTGAATTATGATCATTGAATGGTTAGAAAATCACTCAAATGTCTTTAAAAGGTCAAATGACCCCTGAAAATTTACAAATTTTCACATGACAGTTGTATTAGTGCACGTTAAACGTAGGAAAAATTTGAAGGCAGTAAGAGTAAGCTATCTCCCGTCCGTCAGCAAACATGCATTGTTCCCTCTCGGAACCACGAACTTTCTAGTGAGTTGCTCCGGTTTGTGAGGGGTATGTGTCTAAACTTTCGTCAAACATGCCAATTTTTTTACCACATCATCTTGGTAGCACGGCATCAAATCAAGCGAGGTTTCATGTTTTTCTGATCATTTTTAATTTTTTGAATTAAAATGCCATGTCATGCACTCCATGCATGTGCCCATGGCTTGACACCAATATGTTTGAAAATTCATTCGAATTTACTGCACATGGAATTAACCGCACACAAGTACACAAAAATATGATTTTTCAAACTGTTTGATTAGGCGTTGCATGTAGATGTAGTTCAAATTTGAATTACGGTCATTGAATGGTTAGAAAATCATTTAAATGTCTTTAAAAGGTCAAATGATCCTGAAATGTACCAAATTTTCACATGATAGTTGTATTAGTGCACGTTAAATGTAGGAAAAAAATTGAAGGCCGTAAGAGAAAGCTATCTCCCGTTCGTCATCAAACATGCATTGTTTCCTCTCGGAACCACGAACCTTCTAGCGAGTTGCTCCGGTATGTGAGGGACGTGTGTCCAAACGTTCGTCAAACATGCCAATTTCTTTACCACATCATCTTGGTGGCATGACATTACATCAATCAAGGTTTCATGTGTTTCTTATTATTTTTCTATTTTTTGAATTAAAATGTCATGTCACTCCATGCATACGTATGCATGTGTCCATGTTGTGAGACCAATATGTTTGAAAATTCCTTCTAATTTACTGCACATGGAATTAACTCGCACACAAGCACACATATATGATTTTTCAAAACGTTTTGATTAGGCATTGCATGTAGATGTAGTTCAAATTTAAATTACGGCCATTAAATGGTTAGAAAATCACTTACATGTTTTTGAAAGGTCAAATGACCCCTAGAATTTTCCAAAATTTCACATTACAATTATAATAGTGCATGTTAGACGTTGAAAAAAATTCAAGGCCGTAAGAGGAAGCTATCTCTCGTTCGTCATCAAACATGCATTGTTCCCTCTAAGAACCACGAACCTTCTAGCGAGTTGCTCTGGTTTGTGAGGGGTGTGTGTCCAAACTTTCGCCAAACATGCCAATTTCCTTACCACACCATCTTGGTGGCATGACATTAAATCAAGCAAGGTTTCATGTTTTTCTGATCATTTTTTTTAATTTTTTAAAATTAAAATGCCATGACATGCACTCCATGCATGTGCCCATGTCTTGACACCAATATGTTTGAAAATTTATTCGAATTTACTGCACATGGAATTAACGTACACAAAATATGATTTTTCAAACCGTTATGGTTAGGCGTTGCATGTAGATGTAGTTTAAATTTGAATTACGGTCATTAATGATTAGAAAATCACTTAAATGTCTTTAAAAGGTCAAATGACCCTGAAATTTACCCACATGATAGTTCTATTAGTGCACGTTAAACGTAGGAAAAAATTTGAAGGCCGTAAGAGGAAGCTATCTCCCGTTCGTCATCAAACATGCATTGTTTCCTCTCGGAACCACGAACCTTCTAGCGAGTTGCTCCGGTATGTGAGGGACGTGTGTCCAAACGTTCGTCAAATATGTCAATTTCTTTACCACATCATCTTGGTGTCATGACATTACATCAAACAAGGTTTCATGTGTTTCTCATTATTTTTCTATTTTTTGAATTAAAATGTCATGTCACTCCATGCATATGTATGCATGTGTCCATGTCGTGAGACCAATATGTTTGAACATTCCTTCTAATTTACTGCACATGGAATTAACTCGCACACAAGCACACATATATGATTTTTCAAAACGTTTTGATTAGGCATTGCATGTAGATGTGGTTCAAATTTGAATTACGGTCATTAAATGGTTAGAAAATCACTTAAATGTCTTTAAATGGTCAAATGACCTCTAGAATTTTCCAAAATTTCACATTACAGTTGTAGTAGTGCACGTTAAACGTAGAAAAAATTAAAAGGTCGTAAGAGGACGCTATATCCCGTTCGCCATCAAACATGCATTGTTCACTCTCGGAACCACGAACCTTCTAGCGAGTTGCTCCGGTTTGTGAGGGATGTGTGTCCAAACTTTCGTCAAACATGCCAATTTTTTACCACATCATCTTGGTGGCATGACATTACATCAACCAAGGTTTTATGTGTTTCTGATTTTTTTTGAATTAAAATGCCATGCCACTCCATGCATACGTATTCATGCATATGTGTTGTGATACAAATATGTTTGAAAATTCTTTCTAGTTTACTGTGCATGGAATTAAGTCGCACATAAGTACACAAATATGATTTTTCAAACCGTTTCGGTTACGCGTTGCATGTAGATGTAGTTCAAATTTGAGTTACGGTCATTAAATGGCTAGAGAATCACTTGAATGTCTTTAAAAGGTCAAATGACCCCTGAATTTTCAAAAATTTCACATTACAGTTATAGTAGTGCACGTTAGACGTAGAAAAAAATTAAAGGCCGTAAGAGGAAGTTATCTCCCGTTCGTTATCGAACATGTATTGTTCTCTCTCGGAACCACAAGCCTTCTAGTGAGTTGTTCCGGTTTATGAGGGGTGTGTGTCCAAACTTTGGTCAAACATGCCAATTTTTTACCACATCATCTTGGTGGCATGACATTACATCAACCAAGGTTTCATGTGTTTCTGATTATTTAAAAAAAATTAAAATGACATGTCACTCCATGCTTAATTGTGTCATAAATGTTAGACCAATATGTTTGAAAACTCCTTCCAATTTACTGCACATAAAATTAAATCACACACAAGTACACAAAATATGAGTTTTCAAACCGTTATGGTTAGCTGTTGCATGTACATGTAGTTCCAGTTTCAATTACGATCATTAAATGGCTAGAAAATCACTTAAATGTCTTAGAAGGTCAAATGACCCCTGAAATTTTCCAAAATTTGACATGCAGTTGTATTAGTACTACAAAATTTCTCGTTCATTTAAAACACCATCCTTTGGCACTTTATTCCAAATTCGTCTTTCACAGCTAATAAAAAATATCTACAACATCACACACAGTTGTTTTCTACGAACCGTTTGCGATGAAAATATCTGGGTCTATTTAAGTCTCCCTCCTTAAGCTTCGCCGGCTCGTCTGCTCTAGTGCCGGCAACCCCCGAATCCACGAATCCCGAACCCCATTCCCACACCCCCTTCTTACAAAGATGACGTCATGGAAACGCTTCGTGAAGGCCTGTACGATGGCCGTGTCCCCCCCCCCTGAGCGCGGCCGCCTGCGCCGAGAGCGAGGCCGCCTACGCCGAGAGTGCCGCCGCATCTGCATTGAGCGCGGCCGCTTTCGCCGAGAGGGCGTCTGCGGCAGCTGACAGGGCAGCTACAGCAGCCGAGACGGCTGCAGCCGCTGCTGCGTCGACGGCTTAAACGCCGAGAGCGCTCGAGCTGCCGTCCGTGCCGCTAATGTCGCCCTGTCCCGGGTCGAGACCATCCACGCCAAGATCGAGGATGCACACGCCAAGATATTCCAGGCCACCTCGAACTCCAGCATGCAATCCACGTCAGGGAAGGCGGCGGTGGCCATGGAGCACCTGCTTCCTCATGAGGTCGCCGAGCGGGAGCTGGAGATGCAGGAGGCGGCGGAGATCGAGGAGCGCTGGGAGGAGGAGTTGCGCGTTGATACGTCTCCGTCGTATCTACTTTTCCAAACACTTTTGCCCTTGTTTTGGACTCTAACTTGTATGATTTGAATGGAACTAACCCAGACTGACGCTATTTTCAGCAGAATTGCCATAGTGTTGTTTTATGTGCAGAAAACAAATATTCTCGAAATGACCTAAAACTCCACGGAACATCTTAGAAAAAATAATAAAAAATCCTCGCCAAAGATGAAGACCAGGGGGGCCACACCCTTCTCACGAGGGTGGGGGCGCCCCCCCCCCCCGGGCACGCCCCCTACCTCGTGGGCCCCCTGGATGCCCTCCGACGCCAACTCCAACTCTATATATTTGCTTTCAGAGAGAAAAAAATCGGGGAGAAGAAATCATCGCGTTTTACGATACGGAGCCGCCGCCAAGCCCTAAAACCTCTCGGGAGGGCTGATCTGGAGTCCGTTCGGGGCTCCGGAGAGGGGGATTCGTCGACGTCGTCATCATCAACCATCCTCCATCACCAATTTCATGATGCTCACCGCCGTGCGTGAGTAATTCCATCGCAGGCTTGCTGGACGGTGATGGGTTGGATGAGATTTATCATGTAATCGAGTTAGTTTTGTTAGGGTTTGATCCCTAGTATCCACTATGTTCTGAGATTGATGTTGCTATGACTTTGTTATGCTTAATGCTTGTCACTAGGGCCCGAGTGCCATGATTTCAGATCTGAACGTATTATGTTTTCATGAATATATGTGAGTTCTTGATCCTATCTTGCAAGTCTATAGTCACCTACTATGTGTTATGATCCGGCAACCCCGAAGTGACAATAATCGGGACCACTCCCGGTGATGACCATAGTTTGAGGAGTTCATGTATTCACTATGTGCTAATGCTTTGTTCCGGTTCTCTATTAAAAGGAGGCCTTAATATCCCTTAGTTTCCAATAGGACCCCGCTGCCACGGGAGGGTAGGACAAAAGATGTCATGCAAGTTCTTTTCCATAAGCATGTATGACTATATACGGAATACATGCCTACATTATATTGATGAACTGGAGCTAGTTCTGTGTCACCCTATGTTATGACTGTTACATAATGAACCGCATCCGGCATAATTATCCATCACTGATCCGGTGCCTACGAGTTTACCATATACTGGTTCTCGCTTATTTACTTTCCCGTTGCTACTATTACAATCACTACAAAATACCAAAAACATTACTTTTGCTGTCTTTACTTTTGTTGCCGCTACCACCACTATCATATTACTTTGCTACTAAACACTTTGCTGCAGATACTAAGTTTCCAGGTGTGGTTGAATTGACAACTCAACTACTAATACTTGAGAATATTCTTTGGCTCCCCTTGTGTCGAATCAAATAAATTTGGGTTGAATACTCTACCCTCGAAAGCTGTTGCGATCCCCTATACTTGTGGGTTATCAAGACAAATTTCTGGCGCCGTTGCCGGGGAGCATAGCTCTATTCTCTGAGTCACTTGGGATTTATATCTGCTGGACACTATGAAGAACTTGAGAGATCCAAAAACCAAGATCTATCCCTCAACTACGAGGGGAGGTAAGGAACTGCCATCTAGCTCTGCACTTGATTCACCTTCTGTTATGAGTAAGCTAGCGACACCTAAACCTGCTTCTGCTATTCATTCCGATATGTCGCATGTTATTGATGATGCCACTTCTCCTATGCATGATACTTATGATGAAACTGTTTCTATGCCTGATACTACCGTGCCCCTTGGTGAATTTCTTGATGAACAAATTGCTAGGGCTAGAGAAAAAGAAATTATTGAATCTGAATACGATGATGATAGTGATGATGAAAATATGCATGTTATCCCTGAGGGCTATCTTTTTGATATGGAATCTTCTGCCGCTATTTTAGCTTGCAAAGATAGGTATGAGCTTAAGAGGTTATTAGTTAAATGGAACAAAGAATCACTTAGAGATAAAATGAAACCTGACCCTGCTTTTGCTACTTCACCTATATGTGTTCCTGTTAAGGATTATGAATTCTCTGTTGATCCTGATATAATTACTTTGGTTGAATCTAATCCATTTTATGGCCATGAATCTGAAACTGTTGTGGCACATCTTACTAAGTTAAATGATATAGCTGCCATGTTCACTAATGATGAGAGATCGTGTTACTTCTATATACTCAAAATATTTCCGTTCTCATTAAAGGGTGATGCTAAGATATGGTTTAATTCTCTTGATCCTGGTTGTGTGCGTAGTCCCCAGGATATGATTTATTACTTCTTTGCTAAATATTTCCCTGCTCATAAGAAACAAGCTGCTTTGAGGGAAATATACAACTTCGTGCAAATTAAAGAAGAGAGTCTCCCACAAGCTTGGAGGAGGCTTCTCAAGTTACTTAATGCTTTGCCTGATCATCCTCTTAAGAAACCTGAAATACTTGATATCTTTTATAATGGACTAACCGATGCTTCTAGAGATTACCTGGATAGTTGTGTTGGTTCTCTTTTTAGGGAAAGAACAACCGGATGAAGCTGAAATTCTATTGAATAATATGTTGACAAATGAAAATAATTGGGCACCTCCTGAGCCAGCTCCTGAGCCAACTCCTGCTCCAATTACTGAGCCTATTCCTAAACCAACTCCGAAGAAGAGAGGTGTTCTATTTCTCAGTCCCGAAGATATGCAAGAGGCAAAGAAATCTATGAAAGAGAAAGGTATTAAAGCTAAAGACGTTAAGAATTTACATCCTATTGAAGAAATACATGGTCTTAATATACCGCCTGTTGAAGAAACATATGATCTCAATTCTTTATTTACTGAAGAACCTCCTGATCCCGATATCCCGACACAGGTAGTAAAGGTAAATTCTCTCTATAGATATGATAAAGCTGAAGTCCCTCCTACTAAAATTGCTAGTCAGTGCTTGGATGAGTTTGATAACTTTATGTTTAAGCAAGACGACTTCAATGCTTATTTTGGTAGACAATTAAAAGAAAATGCTTATATGATTAGACGCTTGGGTGATTATATGGCTAATATTAAAGGTGAACTTAAACTTGTTAGCAAACATGCTTCTATGGTTACCACTCAAGTAGAACAAGTACTTAAGGCTCAAAAAGAAGTGCTTGATGAAATAAATAGTAAGAAAAATGATTATGCTGTTAGAGTGGCTACTAGAACTGGTAGAATGACTCAGGAACCTTTGTATCCTGAAGGCCACCCTAAGAGAATCGAGCAAGATTCTCAAAGAAATAATATTGATGTTCCTAGTTCTTCTAAAAAGAAGAAGAAGAAAAATGATAGAACTGTGCAAACTTCTAGTGAACCTATTGCTGAATTACCTGATAATCCAAATGATATATCTATGTCTGATGCTGAAACACAATCTGGTAATGAACATGAACCTAGTGAAAATATTAATGATGATGTTCATGATGATGCTCAACCTAGTAATGACAATGATGTAGAAACTGAACCTGCTGTTGATCTTGATAACCCACAATCAAAGAATCAACGTTATGATAAAAGAGACTTTGTTGCTAGGAAACATGGTAAAGAAAGGGAACCTTGGGTTCAGAAACCCATGCCTTTTCCTCCGAAACCATCCAAGAAAAAGGATGATGAGGATTTTGAGCGCTTTGCTGAAATGATTAGGCCTATCTTTTTGCGTATGCGATTAACTGATGTGCTCAAAACAAATCCTTAAATATATGAAGGATATCATTACTAATAAAAGAAAGATACCGGAAGCTGGGATTTCCACCATGCTTGCTAATTATACTTTTAAGGGTGGAATACTAAATAAACTTGGAGATCCCGGAGTACCTACTATACCTTGCTCCATTAAAAGAAATTATATTAAAACTGCTTTATGTGATCTTGGAGCTGGTGTTAGTGTTATGCCTCTCTCTTTATATCGTAGACTTGACTTGAATAAGCTGACACCTACTGAACTATCTTTGCAAATGGCTGATAAATCAACTGCTATACCTGTCGGTATTTGTGAGGATGTGCCTGTTGTTGTTGCAAACGTTACTATTTTAACGGACTTTGTTATACTTGATATTCCCGAGGATGATAGTATGTCTATTATTCTTGGAAGACCTTTTCTTAATACTGCAGGGGCTGTTATTGATTGCAACAAAGGCAATGTCACTTTTCATGTTAATGGTAATGAGCATACGGTACACTTTTCGAGGGAACAACCTCAAGTTCATAGTATCAACTCCATTGGAAAAATTCCATCGATTATAATTGGAGGTTTTGAATTCCCTCTTCCTACTGTCAAAAAGAAATATGATATACTTATTATAGGGGATGTGCATATCCCCGTTGAGTAACTTAGTGTTATTCGAAATTTCTCCGGTTTCATGATTATCGGAATGAGTTTGTTAACAAGACTTGATCAACCTTGTTAGTGGATTCTTTTTGATGAGCATGAGATGGATGAAACTAGAAGCACCACCTTCTGTACCTTCTCTTTATTTTCTGTCAATTAGTAGAAATAAAGTAAAAATAGTATTTTTCTATCTGTTTCCTGACTTATCCATGCAATATAAAAATATCCCGAAAATAAAAGTCCTCAGAATGCCATGCCAATTTAATATGATTTTTTCGGGAATATTTGAGGATTTACTGTGCAAAAATTACCGCGGGAGGAGCTACCACCTGGCCACGAGGGTGGTGGGCGCGCCCCCCTGCCTCGTGGGCCCCCGGTGGCCCTCCTCCACTTATCCCAGCACCCATCTTCTCCCTCTGTCTCACACAAACCCGAAAAACCAACTCAAGCACGAGTTCCAGCCACTTTTGCTGTGATTTTCGATCTCCTTGCTCGAAGCACCTCTCGCAAAACTGCTTGGGGAGATTGTTCCTTGGTATGTAACTCCTCCATTGGTCCAATTAGTTTTTGTTCTAGTGCTTTATTCTTTGCAAATTTGTGCTGCATAGGTGACCATGTTCTTGAGCTTGCATGTCAAATTTATATGGTTCCAAGTAGTTCTAATGCTTGATGTAGGCTCTAGGCACTTGTAGGAGTAGTTGCTATCAATATTATTAAAGATGGTTCACTTTTGTTTGAAGTTACTGAAAATTTCAGAATTTTTCAGAGAAAAACAATATGCTTAGGAAGATGTTCCAAGGTGGTTCCTCTAAGAAGCAAGGACCCAGGATTGCTATGCGCGATGCTGACGAGGATCCACCAAGAGACGCTCCAGTACGGCCTTGCGAATGGCCGTCGGAAAATTTTATGGACCGTGCGGGAATTAAAGAATAATTCAAAGCATATTTGCGCAATGCCAGTCTTGAGGATTTTGAGGCTAACAAATGCCCCCAGTATCATGATCTCACAAGTTCCTTTGTGAGGAGGTTTGAGTATTCATCTTCGCGTAATTCTCCTTCAGTCATGTTTGATCTCTGTGACAAATCTTATACCATGGACTTAGAGGATTTCACTTCTGCTTGCAAACTTCCGTCATGGGGTAGTGTTAGGGACCCCCCTAAATCTGAATTTAGAAACTTTCTTGCTAGTATAACCGTGGGAGAATCTTGAGATATAACGCGGGCTACCATAGGGAGCATTCACTTTCCTGCTATACATTATTTTGCTCTCTTCATCGGTAGATGCATAAATGCTAAGGATGAAGCATGTCACATGTGTGTCCCTGATCTTAGCATTCTTAGGAGTGCTGTGTTAGGAGACCAATCTTATCATATGGGAGCCATTGTAGCTCGTAGGTTGCATCATAATAGACATAATGGAGATTTCTTTGGAGGAATTTATGCAACCCGCTTAGCTCATTTTCTTGAGATAGACATTCATGAGGGTGATACAGAGTTGCCTCCTGCATATTTAGATTATGACTCTATGGCTTCGCACCAGTTTGTCGAGAGGACTGAATCACCTCTCTTATATCGTTTAATTTTTGATAAACGACGTGTTTTCCGTATTACTCTCCCTACTCCTGCCTTCTTTGATTCACAGACAAAAAGAAGATATGTTATTACCAGAGAGGAGGCAGAAGAGTACGAGAGGAGAGCGGAGGCAGCTCGACTCCACGCTGCAGCTCAGCAGGCGATAACCGCTGCACATCAGTATGATCCCAACTATTCTTCATCGCAGTACGACCCCAACAACTATTATTATGGATATCAGCCAGGCCAGCCGTGGCCATAGACCAACTTAGGCCAAAAGCCTAAGCTTGGGGGAGTACGTATTTCTCACCGACATTACATTTATGTTCACACACACTCATTGCTAGATGTCGGTGCTCATACTTTTTCACTGTAATATCCATGCTAGTTTATTTTCTTTTTCCTGCTTTCTTCTTGTGTGTTTGTTAAACCTTAAGAAAAACCAAAAAAAATCGTAGTAGTTTATTTTTCTGCTGTAGTAGTAATAATTAAAAAGAAAACTCAAAAATATTTCCCGTTCTTCTTTTGTTTGTTGGGAGCTTTCCCGTGTAAATAGTTTTATTTCTTTTCTTTTATTTGGGGGTTAGTAGGAGAAGACCATAATTAAATTGTTGAAGTGGCTCTTATATGCATTATTGTTGATTTAACCAAGAGCCCATATTGCCTTGCCTTCTCCTGTTTATTGAATGCTCGCAGATTCCAGCTTAGCCCAATGCACGTACACTCTTATTATTATTCACACCGTTCGGTTGTGCAAGTGAAAGGCAATTATGATGATATATGATGGACTGACTGAGATGAGAAAAGTTGGTATGAAGTCGACCTCTTTTGTTTTTTTAAACATGATGAGTCCCTCGTTCTTGATTCAGCTTATTATGAATAAACATGTTTGCAATGATAATTAGAGATCGTCGTTGCTTGTGCCATGCTTTATTAGCTATGAGTTATAATGATTTACCTTGTGTGCCAACATGCTATTGAGATGGTTATGATGTGGTATGATGGGGTGGTATCCTCCTTTGAATGATTTAAGTGACTTGACTTGGCACGTGTTCACGCATGTAGTTGAAACAAAATCAACATAGCCTTCACGATATTTATGTTCATGGTGGATTATATCCTACTCATGCTTGCATCCAATGTTTATTAATTTTAATGCATGTACATGGCTATTGTCGCTCTCTAGTTGGTCGCTTCCCAGTCTTTTGCTAGCCTTCACTTGTACTAAGCGGGAATACTGCTTGTGCATCCAATCCCTTAAACCCCAAAGCTATTCCAGATGAGTCCACTATACCTTCCTATATGCGGTATCTACCTGCCGTTCCAAGTAAATTTGTATGTGCCAAACTCTAAACCTTCAAATGAACATTTTGTTTTGTATGCTCAAATAGCTCATGTATCAACCAAGGCTGTCCTTATCTTCCGTGTTAGGCGGGTTATTCTCAAGAGGAGTGGACTCCGCTCCTCACTCACGAGAAAATGGCTGGTCACCGGGATGCCCAGTCCCATTCTTTATGCAAACTAAATCAAAATTAATTGCAAACAAAACTCCCCCTAGGACCTGATGTATGTTGGAGGCACTCGTTGTTTCGAGCAAGCCATGGATTGATGCTTGTTGGTGGAGGGGGAGTATAAACTTTACCATTCTGTTTGGGAACCGCCTATAATGTGTTTAGCATGGAAGATATCGCCATCTCTTAGTTGTTACGTTGACAATGAAATTATATCTCTCAAAATACAATTTATCTCTATTTCAAAACTGAGCTCTGGCACCTCTACAAATCCCTGCTTCCCTCTGCGAAGGGCCTATCCATTTACTTTTATGTTGAGTCATTACCCTCTTATTAAAAAGCACTAGCTGGAGAGCACAGCTGTCATTTGCATTCATCACTATTAATTTATATTGGGTGTGACTATGATTGGATCTCTTTTACCATGAATTACAATGTCTAGTCAGTACTTGATCTTTAAAGGTGCTCCGCATTTATATTTTGCGGTCTCAGAAAGGGCTAGCGAGATACCATCTTGTTATATCATATTATGATTGTTTTGAGAAAGTGTTGTCATCCAAGATTTATTATTATGGCTTGCTAGTTGATTATGCTATTGATATGAGTAATTATGAGACCTGAGTATTATTGCAAATATGGTTACTTATGATCTATGCTGAAAACTTGAATGCTGGCTTGACATAGTTACAACAACAAGAGCAAACAGAGTTTGTAAAAGTTTTTCTTTATTTCTTTCAGTTTGTCAACTGAATTGCTTGAGGACAAGCAAGGGTTTAAGCTTGGGGGAGTTGATACGTCTCCGTCGTATCTATTTTTCCAAACACTTTTGCCCTTGTTTTGGACTCTAACTTGTATGATTTGAATGGAACTAACCCGGACTGATGCAGTTTTTAGCAGATTTGCCATGGTGTTGTTTTATGTGCAGAAAACAAATATTCTCGGAATGACCTAAAACTCCACGGAACATCTTAGAAAAAATAATAAAAAATCCTCGCCAAAGATGAAGACCAGGGGGCCCACACCCTTCTCACGAGGGTGGGGGGGCGCCCCCCCTAGGGCGTGCCCCTACCTCATGGGCCCCCTGGATGCCCTCCGACGCCAACTCCAACTCTATATATTTGCTTTCGGAGAGAAAAAAATCGGGGAGAAGAAATCATCGCGTTTTACGATATAGAGCCGCCGCCAAGCCCTAAAACCTCTCGGGAGGGCTGATCTGGAGTCCGTTCGGGGCTCCGAAGAGGGGGATTCGTCGCCGTCGTCATCATCAACCATCCTCCATCACCAATTTCATGATGCTCACCGCCGTGCGTGAGTAATTCCATCATAGGCTTGCTGGACGGTGATGGGTTGGATGAGATTTATCATGTAATCGAGTTAGTTTTGTTAGGGTTTGATCCCTAGTATCCACTATGTTCTGAGATTGATGTTGCTATGACTTTGCTATGCTTAATGCTTGTCACTAGGGCCTGAGTGCCATGATTTCAGATCTGAACCTATTATGTTTTCATGAATATATGTGTGTTCTTGATCCTATCTTGCAAGTCTATAGTCACCTACTATGTGTTAT